>NC_054388.1:76953327-77195827 GCF_017654675.1 Xenopus laevis
CAGACAGCTCAGCAAAGTAGTCAGAGAGATCAGCAGGAGAACAGTAGGCTAGGCTTAGGGAACTGTTAGAATAAAGGGTCCCACATAACACAGAAACCCCTAACATACCCATCACGGTTACCTGTTTCTTCAAAAAGTATGAATAAATTACATTTTATAAGCTGCAATTCAGCTGGTTAACAGTTCTTCTCTTTCTGCATCATTTGAAATCCTGGCAGGGAAGGAGGGCCTAAACACTGATGTTACAAATTGTAACAACTTCTCCACAGTTTACAGACAGCATGCAGGAACTACATAATCCACAATGCATTGCACTGTGATGTTCCATTTCTTATTGAAATCATGTGTGCAGGGAATTGTGGGGTTTGGAGGATGCAGGATAAGGACAGATGACTGTTGATACAAAGTAACGGTAGTCAGCCAGCTCAGCAAAGTAGTCAGACAGATCAGCAGAAGAGCAGGGGGTTAGGCTTAGGGAACTGTCAGAAACCATTAAAAATCATGAAAAGTCTGCACATTTTTTAATTGATGTATATTGCAAAGTTGCTTGAAATTATGTTTGCTTTACAAAAAACTTAAGTTATGTTTTTGTGGAGTTCCCCTTTAAGTTATGTTTTTGTGAAATTCCCCTTTAATTAATTCAGTAATGTTATGGGACTTGTTATCCAGAATGCCCAAGACCTGGGGTTTTGTGGATAAGGGGTCTTTCTGTAATCTCCATAACTTAAAGAGGCTGTTCACATTCCAGTTAATTTTTCAGTTCAATTGTTTTCACTAGAAATACATACTTTTTACAATTGCTTTCCATGTTTTATTTTTGCCAATTTTTCCAAAACTGAAGTTGAAAATGTAATGTTCTTGACACTGATGTTTCAACCTGGCATTTCAGTGCAGATTCTGAACTGTTATAATTTGCTACATTTGTTGATACATTTCTCAGCAGCATCTGTGGAATATCAGCACCTATTATATGAATTCTAACAGCTGCCTTTAATGAAACTCAGATTCTGCTCAGCAGGGACAAAGATAAGAAATGTAACCAATGCATCAATTTAAAACAGTTAAGAGTCCGCGACCCATCCTCCTAGCACTTTAGAAAGACATAAAATGCTGAAATGGAACAGTGGTATTAGAAAAATTTTCAAAAAAATAGAAACTAATAGAAAAAAAGCCATTATTTCTGGTGAACTATCTGAAAACTGAATTCATAAAAGTATTAAAAGTTGAACAACCCCTGCTAAGAAAATCATTTAAACATTAATTAAACCTAACAGGACTGTTTTGCCTACAATAAAGATTAATTATATCTTAGTTAGGATTAAGTACAAGGTACTGTTTTAATACTGAAAAAATTGGTTTCCTGATAATGGATCCTATAGCTATAGTAGTTTTCTGTTTTTATGGAAAGTGCTTTTCTATGTGAAATAAATAAATAAGTAAAACATATAGCAAGCCAACATGTTTTTGCACATTGTATACAGCCTTGATATGAATGGCCAGGGGAACAGGTCCTTGCTTTTTTTATGAAAACAGTGGCACCTGCAATTACTAGTGGTGTACTCATGTACTTGCCCCTCCAAAAGTGTGATCTAAGGGCACACAAACTTCTACTTAGTACCACTGGGATGGAACTGGATCAGTAGGGAATTAGTTGGCGAGCCGTTAAATCAATGGTGTAAACCATAGCAACATGCTCTTTATTGCTTGGTCACAGACCACACCAGTCTGATAAGGCACTTGCTTTTTTGAACAGGGATGCATTTTTCCAGTCCTTATTTAAAAACAGTTATTCATGTTACCACCACCACAGTATAACATAAAGAAGAAGAACCCATTCCTCAGTCTAAACTTGGTTACCATTTAACACTTCTACAGACTAGAAGGAGAAGTGAATTAATGCCAACTATAAGCCTACTGCCATAAGTCTTTAAATCAGTAGTTAAAGAATAGTGACCACACATATGTGCCGGACAGTCCACGTATGTAACTTTATCTTCTTCTCTTCCTTCAGTATAAGCAACTTCGATTCAGCCCATCTGCTAGCAAACTACCAGATGGTGAGAATTTAGAAATGTTTGTTAAAAAAAAACTAGACAGAATTAAACCACAGGAAATATGAATCTCTAATATCACATAAATTGACAGCACTATCCAAGCCTTTTGAAATGAAAATTATTTGAAAATAAGTCTGTAATGCCCCTGTTATTTCTCCTATTGCCTAAAGAATGAAGGTTTGCACCTTAAATTGAAAGGAGAAACTAATTCAAATCCTCCTTCAAAGATCACAACATGAATGTGCATCAGAATGGAAGGGAGAGAGAGACTTGCCTTGTCCAGCATTTTAAGTTTCATGGACCATCAGGAAAAAGGGTGGGACTGTAGACCCTATGCATTGTCAGTCTCAATCATGTTTGTAACAATATTTTTAAATAAGACATACTGTATTAAAAACAAAAATCTAGCAGTGCATTATACTATATAAACTATAGAAGGAATGTGCTAAAATATGTGTTGGATAGATAGAAGACTCAATGATCAGCTCCAGGAAGATCAAAACAGTTCTAGAGTACTGTTACAAGTAGAAAACACCTATATGAAGCCAAGCAATCGGCTTGCTCAAGTGGCTACAATTTGCCAAAGAGCACATTGACTGGCCTAAAGAGTACAACTCTGGTACAACATTTTGTGGACTGATGAAAGCAAGATTGTACTTTTTGGGTCTAGGGGTCACAGTTTGTAAGATGACCCCAGTCACACACAGTACACTGTGAAGACAGCGAAGCATGGTGACGCACGCATCATGATATGGGTATGTTTCTCATACTATGGTGTTGGGCCTATTTATCACATACCAGGGATCATGGATCAGTTTCAATACATCAAAATACTTAAAGAGGTCATGTTGCCTTATGCTGAAAAGGAAATGCCCTCGAAATGCGTGTTTCAACAAGTCAACAACCCCAAACACACCAGTAAATGAGACACATCTTTGTTCCAGACCAACAAGATTAACATTATGGAGTGTCCAGCCCAATCCCTGGACCTTAATCCAATAGAAAACATTTGTGGTGACATCAAAAATGCTATTTCTGAGGCAAAACCAAGAAATGCAGAAGAATTGTGGAATGTAACAGGTGCCAGAAGTTGGTTGACAGATGTGCAGCAGTTCTCAGAAACACTGCTTATACAACTAAATATTAGTTCAGTGATTCAAATGAAAGCAAAAATGTTATACATTTTTCTTCAAGTTTTGATCTGGAATAGAATGTGCAGTGTTCTCAATCCATTTTCATGTATGGAAATAAAAGCTATTATGAGGATTTTGAGCTTTATTCACTTTTTTAAACACACCGCTGTTATTTTGAACACAACTGTATAATTGTAGGTGTTTTTCCGCAAGACACCATAGAGAGGCTTTTATATACATGTGCCAAAATATTTTGGTTTCCCTTCAAGGGAGTATATAGTATATATAACTCGTATTTTTAATCTGTAAACCTTGTGTTATGGTCCTCTGTAAAGGGGGTTTTGACAACATAAGCTTGTCACATCCAGTGCATTTTCCCAGTGGCAACTCCCTGAACAAAACCTTTTTGATTTCATAGACTGTGTTGTTGACTTCCTTTTCTAGAAGCCTGCAACACTGTATGCAAATGACTGTTTCGGAATAATATAAAACCTGCCACCTCAACAGCAGTGACAAAGTGACAGCTCAGCTAAAACCATCTGTCATCTCCAAACAAAGACACATCTTCCCCAAAGGAGCCATAATAAATGCTGGTTTTTAATAGTTTCTGTATGGTTTTTGACTCCCACAGTGGAGTGAAGGGGCTATATTATTTTACAAGGAAATCTATCATTTTGCGAAAATTTGATAATATATACTTGATTTTGTGGAGTTAGCCAGCATTCTAATAATCTACATTTAAAGAGAAACACATTTGCTATGGAGGTAACAGCTTTATAGCTTTTTCTACATATCCTTCTTCATATAATAGATTAACAGGGTTAGTGGTACACAGTATGGCTAATTTTGTTAAAGCTGAAGCTGGAGATAACATTGCTAATGAGTTCCAAGTGTGATGTGTTTAGAAACTGGAATTTAGAGCATTATAGGAGTCACTGGAATGCTCTAGTCATTCCGCTTGTGCTCAGGGCTGTTTACTGCTAAACAACAAAACTGTGCTTGGAAAAAAGTAAAAACACATTTTTTATGAAAACAGAATATTTCCTTGCTTTAAGGGATTACATGTCAGTAAATCATTCCTCTAGCCATGTATATGGTACTATACTTACTGACCTCAGGACCAGCATAACAAATGTGCACAAAAAAAGAAACAAATCTGATTTGATTTAGTCAGTCCAATGGAACAAGTGTCACCCAGAGCCAGTAACTGCACAATGTTAATGCCAAGAGCCTCTTCCTATTAGCATTTGACTTGGAGCCAGAATAAGGCTGACCTATTCCAGTACTATATGATTAAATAACTACACTATAAAATAAAGTGGCAGAAAACAATTAGTAAAGGTGCATGGAAAGGGAGAGATTCACAAGACATAGGGGAAACTAGGGATGCGCTGAATCCAGAATTCAGTTCGGGATACGGCTAAGATTCTGCCTTTTTCGGTGGGACCCAGATTCAGCCAAATCCAAGTGCCTGGCCAACCCGAATCCAAAAAATCATGTGATTTTGTCAAACAAACAAGAAAGGCAAATATGTTCTAACCACGTGCTGTTTAACTGCCTTGTTTCCCTAATTTATATATGCAAATTAGGGTTCGAATTCAGTTCTGTATTGGCCTAATCTTTCACAAAGGATTCAGACGAATCCTAAAATAGTCAATTTGGTGCATCCCTAGTGGAAACACAAGAGAAATCTTCGATTCAAAAGTAAGAAGAGAGAAAAACACGAGTACAGTGAATAGGACAAATGAAGGAAAAGCTTAATTTCTGAAGTAACAATTTACAGTAAATTTAGAACTTCAGTCTGTGAAAAGGGGTTTGAGTATTCAGTCTGTGAAAAGGGATTGAGTATTCAAGCAGCGATTATTATTATCTTAACTAGAGAAAGGAGAATGTATGGAATCCCAGAAAGGAGTAAGCAACAATAGGCAAAGCAGTATACAACTAGAAAATTCTGAAACAAACATGGAAATTATTGCAAACATGTGCAAAAGAAATAGAACACAATTAATAAAACTGGACACAGAGCACGTATGGTTGAAAAAAAAATTAAAATGTGAGTGGGAGAGACGTTTCAGCTAATGGGAGAACAGTAACTACTTTCTGTATAGTGCTACTCACTGAGTCTTGGAACTCGTTGGGTAAATCCAAAGCATTCAGAATTACTGTACTGCAATCATTTTAAAAGGCAAAAAAAGCAAAAAGACTTCCAGGGTGATAATATGCACTGTGTTTCAGGGTTTTCCTTTCCTAAGGTGAAGCCACGCAGGGCTTTTCTATGTAGATTTGGTGCGGTTTAGTTAAAATGAATTCTATGGCATCCAGAAGAAATGGAAAAAGGAACAAGGAATAGAAAAGCGAGAACAGTGTGAGGCATTGGTCAGATAATAATAAGACTGAAATCAGGAATGAGCAGTGACAAGAAGTCTGGTGAAATTCACAATGTCATGAAGAAGTTGATAAGCAGAATGTGTCAAATGCAGAGAGAGTCAAGTATGGAGCAAATGGAAAATATTGTAAAACTTGATTGTAGAAAAGTATTTTTAGTAATTTGGAGGCAGAAGGAAAGAAGAGTAATTGGATAGTTGGAGAAAGTTCAAAATCATTTTCTCAGAATAAGTGAAATGTTTATGTTTTTTGAATAAGTTTGGAAAGAAACGGTTATTATTTTTATATAGAGCCAACATATTCAGCAATACTTTACAGAGAAATTTTGACATTTACATCAGTCCCTGTTGCATTCACAGCCACTATGGTATGGTATAGATATTTAATAAACTGCATAAAATGCAGTGTTAATGAACCCAGCATGTGTTCAGATAAAACAATGTTTCAGAGACATTTTTAATTTTCACTGTTAAGTCCCTCGTCTTCTTCTTCTGCTTTCCACTAATTAACATCTAAGTGTGCCAGAGAAAATGTAATTCACATAGACCTTCTCTCGCCTGTAGTGCCAATTAGCATCTGTTTTACACTGACAATGGTTCTGTATGATTGACCTAGCCCATGCGAATCGGTTATGAGCATCCTTTATTTTATGGCATTACAAGGCAGTATAGAAATGTTTGCCAAACAGTCATGAAAATGCAGAGATTCCTTTCAAAAACATGAAGTATGAAGCACCTACGATGTCAACAAGATAAAAGGGTTCAGCCTTCTTTTCACTAAGGTTTGCACAGCAAGAGCTATTCTTACCTCACTGGAAACATTACTTCCAAAATAAAAAGGCTACAAATGGTGGCATCTGAGAGCTATTACAATGCGTGCAACCAGTATATAGAGACATTTATTTCTATACAACTCACATAGGAAATAACTACATTAGTAAGACACTTAGAAAGCAGTAACTACTGCTGTGCATGGAAAGGAGTCAGCATGAGCCACACCTGCTTTAAAAGCAAGCCTTACACTTTAAAATAAGTTGCACAATACTGTATTTAATAAAATATCTGACAACCCCCAGTGATTGTATTTACCTACCTGATACCCTGGGCCAGTTCACCTATCAGCAGAAAAAATGCCATGACCAGGGGTTCTTCCAGCGAGAACCACAGAGTTGTCTTCTTCCTGCTTCTTCTTTCTTTGCATGGATGCCCATGGAAAGTATGGGGAAAAGACAACCTTTTAACAAAAAAGTTGGCATTTCACGCTAATGCACATATGCCGGGCCTGGGATTTTGAAGAAAGAAGAAGTGGAAAAAGAGGATCGCGTCATGGTATTTGCTGAGAAGAACCAGTCTGGATATCAGGCAAGTGTTTACAGTCACTTGGGGATGACTAACTTTTGGCAACCCAAGTGATTGTGACTTGCCTTCTCCTTTAATTTGACACTAATCTTCTTTTTTTTTAGATGGCTCATAGCTATTTCTATATTATGAATAAAGGATGTCAGTTGTACTGAATAGCATATAAACATGATAAAAGGCTGTGATGTTTTAGTGCATTGTTCTTTGCCCTCATACTAAATAAGGCCTGCAATGTTTAGCCATGTTTGTGGCAGCTGAACCCTTAATGATACCAATCCAGCACCAATTCACCATTTACAAGGTCTCAAAAAGTCAACAGGCAAGTATTGAAGCTTTAGTTATTGAAAATTAGAAAAATAAGAGCAATGCATTAAGCATAAAAATGCATGAGTGATTCTAACACACACAGAGGTGACAGTTTCAAAGGATTCCAAGCCTATCTTTAAAGGGGTTCTGTAACTTTGAGTAACTTTTAGTATATATGTATTAGTACATACATATGTTTTAGAGTTATATTCTGAGACAATTTGCAATTGGTTTTCATTTTTTTATTATTTGTGGTTTTTGAGTTATTTAGCATTTTATCAACTCTCCAGATTGCAATTTCAGCAATCTGGTTTCTAGGGTCCAGATTACACTAGCAACCACAAATTGATTTGAATTAGTTTGTTTTTCAGATGGGGTCAGCAATGCCCATTTGAAAGCTGGAAAGAGTCAGTAGAAGAAGGCAAATAATTAAAAAAAATATATTTAAAAATAAATAATGAAGACCAATTAAAAAGTTGCTTATATAAAAGGTAACATAAAGGCGAACCACCCCTTTAATATTGGCTAAAATACTGTAAGATCTCCAAGCAAATGTCACGTACTGGAACAAGCTTTGCAGAGTAGTTGGACTTCGATATGCAGCAGGGTAGATGTAGAAACAGTTTAATTGGTGCTGTTTTGCACATCAATACATAGGCAACATATTTACAAATCATGCAAGACTGAGAAAACAACAGATGAGCAGGTGGGGGAGGAAAACATCTGAATCTTTGGAATCATTTATTACATTTATTTTCCAAATAGAATTCTATCTACTTTGTACTTTAATTAACCCTTAAAGGGGATTCAAATCCTGTTCTATCATGTTAGTTGAGCAAAATAAACTTATTGGATAGAATAAGTAGATAAGGAAATTAATTACAGAACATCATGTGGTCTGGTGAATGTTAAAAACAACAGTATACATTAAAGTATCATAAGAACTTGCTGTGACTACCTAAAATAGCAGGTAAGTGGGAGACTGGTTGGCAGCAACCCATGTTTGTATTAGGGTAAGTCCACACTGGGTGTTTTGGGGAAATTTGTTTCGGGCAACTCCGAAAAACGAATCGCCGCGTGTGATTAGCGCCGGCGTTTGTTAATTTTAGCCAGTACAGAGTCAGGAAAGGCATTTGGGGAGATTGGTTCCTGCAAAAACGAGGCGATTAGTTGCCAGGCGAACAAATCTCCCCAAAACGCTCAGTGTGGACTTACCCTTACTATGCGAATATAGTGCCCACTTACCACAAATACACTTAATAAACAGAATGCGCATTACAACTAATAGCTGAGGAAAAGCTCCCACAAAAGTATACACAGAAATATATATACAGGTGAGTTCATACTATACTAATCTAATCCCTTATCTTTATTACTGAAAAACACTTAAAAGGATAAGCCTGATGCACCACAGTCCCAAAAACAGAAATTTAGCTGCGTATAAAATTTATAAGAGCAATCCAAACATGTAATTGTTACATTATTAATAGCAAACGAACAGCACACTTAAAAGTAAAGAATACTTATCTTCCAAATTAAGGCAGCTGCTTATTATAATTATTATTATTAAAAATAATAACAATAATTCTATGAATCCATCTTTACAGATACTTCTTACCAAAAGGAAAACATTATTAGTTATATTTTGTAAAATGTGTTGAACATTATGTAAACATATGACTCATTCTTAATATGCATTATAAATTGTAATGAGATCAGCAAAACCATATATAAGGGCTAGGCATATAATCTGGGTTGGTTGTCTAGGGCTGCCATTTCCAACCCTTTCCTGTGTATTTTACCAAGGCTTACAAAGGGTTTGTCCTACACTGCTATAGCCACCCTTCAGTTTTTTATTCTTAGGCTCATTTATGGCAAATATCGTCTTGCAAATACAAATATCATTATTTATGTAAAATTACAAATGTCCAACATGCTTGGTTTCCCAAAATGTCACCTGGTGTGTTAATGTACAGCTAAACTTTTATGAAGAAGGGATTGAAAAAGTATGAAGAGATGGTGTAAGAAAAGGCATGTCTTTAGGGTTGCCTGGTTTTCAGAAGGGCTGTACGGGTGAAAATTGCCTGTCCGGATTTCCGAATTGGGAAATCCGGATATGACATTGAAGTTAATGACACGGCAAACAGCCAACCCCTGATCGTCATGTCATCAGTCCCTCCCCTGATGTCACCACTCCTGGTCCACCCACTGATGTCACCGCCTCACCTCCTGCCTGTTTTCCCCTATCTAAAAGGTGGCAACCCTAAATGTCTTTTCTGTTCAACCAAACACGGCATCCCATTTTTCCCATTTGTCTTTACTCATCTTGTGTCTTCCTATGTAGTCACTTTAGTTTTTGCTTACCTGTGTACTTACACTTGACAAAAGGATGACTGTGGCTCGAAACATTTAATTTCAATAAAACACACATTTTGCAGCTAGTCCTGCATATGTAGCCTTTTCTTGTTAAATGTTCTTTTGCTTCCTATCTTGTACTGATTCCTTAGACAGAGGTGTATTACATTGGCTTCTATACATTTTTAGAACTGTAACTTCTATTGGTTATTAATGCCAAAGGAGGTAATTAGTGTCCAAACTTTTGTGCATTCCAAAATTACTTATTTTCTTCCTTCCTGGGTTTTTGGAGTTTGTGAAAATAAATGTGCATTATAATTTGCAAATGTTTTGTTTTCTGCAGTAGTTGCTCAATACTTTTCACTTTTAATTAACAAAATGTGTTAATTTAATTTGTATAATATATACATCTATGCACTCACATACATAATAAAAAAGGACATACCTAATTTAAGCCTTTAAGCCTAATGGTAGCATATAAAAATGTTTACAATATCTCTTACATGGAAATGAGATTTTACAGAAAAAAATAAATGTATTAGTTTCTCTTTGGAAAGAAACAATGAAAGAATCCGAAATATAAAATAAAGGCTTGATCTCTGTTAAATGTAGCTGTTACCACCCAAGGATTGTTGGCTTCAAGCTGGCATTATATAGTGCTCAGCTGCAGGGCAAACAGAGGCACCATCTGCTAAACCCCCAGTGGGTGGAAGATGAGAAAAAATTGTGTTTTCTTCCTTTGATGGATACTGATTTTACAGTTCCTTTCTAATTTTAATGTGTTTTTTGGAAATGCAGCTGCAGCAGTTAACTAAAAGGGAACCAAATCTTTCTTATGGTGAAATCATTAGGGCAGACACAAAATGCAATATAAACCTACACTCTCCAGTATTTTAGTGGTTGTGTTATTCAGAAATTTATTTTTAGGAAGTAAAACTAGTAGTTTTTGCAGAGTAAATACAAGGGAAAAAAAAACAAGTCATAAAGTAATGCAATATAATCTATAAATGTAAATGGTAGACATAATTTGTTGAGTTCACACTGACTGGCTTTAACAGAAAAATCATAGTGTCTGAAAAGAAACAAAAGTGTGGCCCTTTTGTTTCTGGAGCCTGGCTTAGTGATATGTAGGGTCAGGACAAACTCAACCTGTATCCAACTCTAACCTGCACATTGTTGCCATTTAAGAACCTGCACCCAAATCATCTTCCGCTCTGTATGCTACTTCTTTGCAAACCTCTGGTTCTAAGACATAGAGAAGAAGTGAACTTCCCCAAGTCTGACCAACATCCAACCCGAACTCGCAATGGTGGCCCAAATCTCAAAACCACCTGACCTGCAGGTAAACCCATGGACCTGCGTGTTTCGAGTCAACTAGCACATCACTAGTCTGGTTGCACTCTGCACCAGTGCCGAACTGTAAATCCTATTTGCACAGCACATTGCCAGAAGGCGCAATGCAGACCATATGCCACCGGTAGGGCTTTTAGCCCCCAAAGTTCATCAACGTCATTTTCCAGACCTAGAAAACAGGACAATAACATACACTTTACAGAGGAAAAAAAACTGCTGTGGATAATGAATAATTCAGAAAGTAACAGTACAGAAAATGGAGCTGTGAGATGGAGGTGGAAGGTGGTAGTGTTTTCTCTGTTTCTCTTAAAATGTAAAAACAATGCAGTCAAATAAACTCTTTTGTGTGAGAAATTTGCACAAAAGCAGCCTGGAGGTCTGTGAAAAGGAATAAAATAAATATACCATAACATTACTTGGCATTCCTTTATTGTATGCTAGTCTACTTTATATAGTAAAAGCATCATGTGTAAAGGATCCACTGTCTATGTCTATGGTGTAATTTTAATATATGACTGCAGTGCTAAGAGAGCCAGTGATGGGTTTTCTCTCAGTATAGCTAGCTGATTACAAGAGCCAATTAAATTTGTTCTGCAATAAGACTGTAAACTGTTAAACGCGATCTGAGTTCAGTGTAAGAGGAAACCTAAGTCTTGATGGAAAAGATATACAATATTTGCATGTTACTTTATAACCCACCATGAAATTTGTCTAATTATCATAAGCTGGACTAATTATTGATATCTGCAGTGATTATACAGTAAAGCTCCCCATATACGCGCTGATTCTTCTTGCCGAACGACCGATTTTAGGGAAGTCCAACGAATCCTTCGAAATTATTTTGCGGTTAGTGGGATTCGAACGATCGTACATCTTACAATTTTTCGGCCGACATCTGTCAGGAAATTGATTGGCCAGGTCAAAAAATCTTTGTCGGCCACAGTGCAATCTATCTATGTCTGCAGGGCCAAGCAGGCAGCTCCCCTTTGTTTTCCAGGCAAATTGGTCTTTTTAGTTGATGGTCAATTCGTACGATCGAACGATCGTATGATTGTTCGGAGAAAATCGTCTCACGATGAGGATCTGATCTTTTAAAAATCTCAACATCTATGGCCAGCTTAAGGGGCAAATTCACTATGCGCCGAAGCGCCTAACGCTAGCGTCAATTCGCTAGCGTTGGTCATTTTCATTACTTCGCAAATTCACTAAAGAACGCTGGCGTAAATTCGCTAGTGTTACTTTGCACCCTTATGCCTGGGGAATTTGCGCAACGGACGTAACTACGCAAATTCACTAACGCGCGCATTGTACTAAACGCTACCTTTTACGGTAGACTTCCTTCGCCACCTCAGACCAGGCGAAGTGCAATAGAGTAGATAGGGATTGCTTCAAAAAAAGTTCAAATTTTTTCTAAGTCCCAAAAAACGCTGGTGTTTTTTTCTATATTATGGGTGATAGGCTGAAAACGATCAAAATTTTTTTGGGCTCCCCTCCTTCCCCCCTACATTTCCTAACTCATGGCAACTTAACTATACAGTGGGCACATGTGTAGGGCAAAAAAAATTTTATTTGATGTTTTGAAGGTTTCCCAGGCATTTGTAGTGATTGTACGTATTCCTCCATTGAAATTTGAATTTGGCGCCATATGCAAATTAACCATCGCTAGCGTAACTTCGCTTCGCTTAGCGAATCAACGCTAGCGCAACTTCGCAACCTTACGCTACCCCTGAGCGCAACTTCGGATTTTAGTGAATTTGCGGAGCGCTGGCGAAACTACGCCTGGCGAAGTGTGGCGAAGTTTGGCGAAGTTACGCCTGGCGCAACTACGAATCTTAGTGAATTTGCCCCTAAGTGTGGGAGGGTACCCAGGCAACATACAACGTTCAGTATGTAACTGTATCCCAGACATTTATTAAAAACAATTAGAATTAAAAACAACACACCCTGTGCATGATAAGGACTGGAGTTGCAGGATTTTTTTCACTGATTGCCAGTATATTGTGTTAAAGGAGAGTGAAAGCTTAAATCACTGGGATTGCCAAAATGTTATGCACCCTCAAATATATTACATTTTGGTGGCAAAACAATTCCATTACAGAATGATCCCTTGTCTGTAAAGCCCTAGGTCCCAAACATTCCAGATAGCAAATCCATTTTTCTGTATCAATTCTCCATTTTCTCTATAAAGTCTGCAGCTAGACATCAAACTTGAAAGGCCAGCTAAATAAATACATATTGAAAAAAAAAAGACAGAAAACGAATAATGAGCAGAGGGGTCAGCGAGAACACATACTAACGAGTAATTAGACAGGAAATGCGCGGTAGAAGTGCCTGGCTATTCCACAAAGTTCAGAGGATGGAATGAGATGCCATGCCATTACACTGTTTACAGGGTTGACTTTGTCCCTCTAGAGAAGGAAAAAACCTTATAGACAAGACTCAAAGCTCCATCTTCATCAGCCAGACTTTACCTGTCGTGTGCATGAGTGCTTTCATGTTCTAGTGACTCAGAACAGACAGACTTGTTGAAGTAAATATAGTAAACAACTTATTGTCACACTGTATTAGCTAAGGGAACTACGACAGTAGCCAGACTTCATAGCAACTGACCAGCAGAATAGCAATACATGGATTCAATAAACAGTCACAGTGTACTGTAGAACATTTACATACAATTATTTCATTTTCCTAGAATAAACAAATGGTTTTCCTTCCCTATTTATTTTAGAGTTAGCAAGACCCATATATATATGTGATGGGTTTAAACATTTCTCCTTGTACATTTCCATACCCTTACAGCATGTTAGAAACACACTTCAGGTTAATAGCATTAATTAACTTTCCAGAACAGTGAATTAAAAATAAAGTTTCACCTCATTATCTTATTGATCTAACTGTACTGTAAGGAAAATACAATGCCAAAGTCAATGACTCCATTCAGCAAAGGAAATGTGAGCAAATGTAGCTGGTACCACCCAAGGATCATACAAATGACAGACCGGTATGCAGGTTTATGATTAAAGCCCACTGATCTTACAGTATATTAGCAGTTCAGGGAAGAGGCTGATAAAACATCTTATAGGTCATGCAGATAATTAACTGACTCTATGAGCAAAGTGAAACAGCTTATATACTGACTATCGCACAAGGTGAATGGAATAGTTTATGCAGTATGTGGTAGCCTTTCACTTACATGAATGAAAAATCATTTTAGCACACAATCAAATTAGAGAGAACACTGCAGTTAGAATATTGTTGTCAGGCACGATCTAAAAAGATTTCTGTTCCGCACAATCTTCGGCACAGAGTGGATTGTTGGAGTTTCTTCACACATGTGCGTCGACACTGACGTATTAAACATTGTGACACGCATCCAGGGGGACACATCACACATATGCAATGCAAAGAAAAGGACACTGGCCTACCCTCTGTGTGAAGCGCTTACTATTAATGTTGAGCCTCCCTATTCTACCGATTCCTATGTTTGACCTTGGCCTGACATCTGTATCTGACATCTAACATCTGTATCTGAACCGACCCTTCTGCCTGTTTTAACTGTGATATCTGTCAGCTGACTCTGTTGTCACTCCTGGATCACTCCTACTCTTACACTTGTTGCAGTCCTGTCCTCACCATCAGTGACTGTTTACACTGTGGGAGGTGCAGGTGAGGCTGAAGTTCACGCATCTCCCTCCAAGTAGTCAACCTTCCACAAGGTACGTGATAATTGTATGCATACATTTTTCTTTCCTTTTATATTGATATAATCCAACAGCTTGTTCAGTTTAATTAAGAAAACCTAAGAACAATGTTTTGCTTAGTTAAAATGCATAGGGCACATAATGTGCTCACTGGCAGGCATCAACGTTTTAAGATCCTTTTTATACTTTGTTGGAAGTGCAAGCCAGCAGTTATACCATAAAAATCTACCTGCGCAACACCCGTCACCTCATTGCTGTGACCAAACATGGAGCAGCTTCAAGTTAGCTGCTTTCCCTGTTTATCGCAAGGAGCCATACGCATTGAACTCATAAAAAAGGGGGTATACTATTACTTAAGAGTTCCAACACATTGCAAACCATATACTTTCATACCAAGGAGATACGTTTAAAATGACTGCTTGCCCATTAGGGTGGCATATATATATATATATATATATATATATATATATATATAGTTTATTTACACACAGGGTGACCATTTCAGCATACAAAACATAAAGCAAAAAATAACTCCAGCCCACTGGGCGCTACTGTCACACATTTGATGAGTTCCCCCACTTAACTGGGCCCCTTGTGGGCTACCAACAAAAACACATAATTAGGGTTACCTCTGTACTCACAATGGAGGATGGTTCAGCCTCCTGGCTTTTCCTCAATGTCTCAGTCAGACAGACCTGTCACTTTGTGACGGACTCCCTTTGCTCCTTGCAGTTGCAGACAGCACTCCAGCCCCTCTGGGAGTTCCTAACATAGACAGGTAAACTTCCTGCTCTATCCTGCTCACAGAGACCTTCCTAACAGCCTCATTAGAATTAAATACTTTTCCACAGGACAGTCTTCCTGTGGAAAGTGAGCTGCAATCAGTGAACTAGTCTACTGGATTACCTGGTTTGCCTGTTCCTTCCAGAATACTTCAGCTTCCAAGATATGGCCACCAAAGGCTTTAAACAGAGAAACCTTTCTCTGTTTATTAACACCCTATCTGGTGCCTACAGCTCCTACAGTGTTTATCCAAGCAACATATACAACTGCCGACACAAAATATGTTGAATATGCAATTTTGTTAAATTAGTTCTAATTAGCAATACAGTAATTGAATATTATCATGGATCACATCAGCTATCAGGGGCGTAACTATAGAGGAAGCAGACCCTGCGCCTGCAGGGGGGCCCAGGAGGTATAGGGGCCCCACGAGGCCCTAATTCATATACAGTTTCAATAAATATTGGTAAAACAAGTCAACTGCTAAAAATTTTGGGGGCCTGAAAAATAATTTGCTGTGGGGCCCAGTAATATCTATTTACGCCACTGTCAGCTATGTTTTACTGCCTTAATTAACAAATTTGTTACGTACAATTACAGGTCACTTTTGTTGCTGCAGTCCTACTATCCCATAATCCATTCTGGACATCTCCTATGAGACAGCCTATAAGCAGAAAAGCCAGATACACCACCCTTGTGTCATAAAATGGCACAGACAGAAGTCAGTTACCTCTTCTAGGCAAAGGGAGTCCCTCTAAAAGATTTATTAGACCTGTGAATCAAAGTCTGACTCTGATTCCTGCATGAAAAGTTTATACAGATTGTTTAGTGATGGAGTAACTTAATTATTTCAAAAACAGCACAGAATTTATAACTCGTTATAGTTATATCGTTTCCATATTCTGTGAATTTGTGCTTAACACCTGACACTTAAAATATAACTGGATATATTGTATATAGTCATTTACATTTTATCGTTCCCCATCAGTTCTTTTTGAACTCGTATTGTCTGAATGTAGAGTAACGCTATATAAATAATATTATACATACAAACATATGCTTAATAAATGTTGAAGCGTTTCAGAGATAATTGCCTCTACGCTTTTGGTAAAAACAGAATCTTTTGTGAAAAGGCTTTTCAAGAAGCTAGAAAAAAACACTGCTAATAAATGCAGCACAAACCACTGTGTCACTTTCTGGCAGACGTTTGCATCTGATTAGCTGACTGTGAGGGCAAATGCACATAAATACCATTTCTATTTCTTTCTTAAAACAAGGATCTTTTGTACAGTAAGATATACTGGAGTGGGTGCATAACACAGAGTGCTTTGACATTACTGCACTGGAATTGGCCTTTGTGCTCTGTTTGGCCTTTGTAGTCATTAGCAACCCTAGCTTACTCTAAAGTTACTGAATATTTTAACATTTACTTTACTGAAAGAATAAGAAGAGCCTTAATAAATGCCAGGGCATATTTTGTAGACCCAGGAGACAGTACTGTTTGATTATGATGATAACAACTACCATATACAAATCTAATTTGTACAGACACAGCTAATAAAAATTAAATAATAAAAAGTATAAAACAGCAATACACAGTAGTACTGCTATAAATAATGTTTATTACTCATTTCACAAATGAATACTACAAGATTTGGGGGCCCATTTACTTAGCTCGAGTGAAGGAATAGAATAAAAAAAACTTTGAATTGGCTACTTCGACCATCGAATTGGCTACTTCGACCTTCAACTACGACTTCGAATCGAACGATTCAAACTAAAAATCGTTCGACTATTCGAACATTCGATAGTCGAAGTACTGTCTCTTTAAAAAAAACTTCGACCCCCTACTTCGCCACCTAAAACCTACCGAAGTGCAATGTTAGCCTATGGGGCAAATTTTTCGTTCAATCGTTCCATTGAACTATTTGCGGTAAATCCTTCGACTTCGATATTCGAAGTCGAAGGATTTACATTCGGCAGTCGAATATCGAGGGTTAATTAACCCTCGATATTCGACCCTATGTAAATCTGCCCCTTGGTGTTTTCCCTAAAAGAGATCAAGTAATGTTTTTGGATGCAAACTTCTCTAAGGGTGATGGCACATGGGGCTAATATAGACATTTTAAGTGCAGCCTGAAAATGTGGTGCTTATCACTTAAAAATAGGACTGCAGGTGGTTCTGAAAGCCAAAAAGACATTTTCTTGGCTGTCGGGAATGTGTTTATTTAACTGCACAGAATCCCTCAGGATAACCCAGTCTGATATTTTGTGAATTCTGTCTAATTATTTTTTTTAAGGTCCCACAAAGGTAGTCTTCAATCAAACAATGGAGGCTCAATAATTCAGTTTAAACATATCAAAGATACATATTGCATCACAGAATTCAGTTCTCTACAAACATGTTTCGGCCTATCTTCTATATGTTTGCATATGCTTAGTTGTAGGTCTATGACTAAATGGGCACAGGAGCACAGAGAGGAACCAGGCATACTTTCTTTATGCATCACATAAATGTATAAAGGCATATGAAGAATCCTTTGGGGTTAAATTAAATTGTTGCATCTATTCTGTGGGAATTTTCTGAGCTGAAACAAAACATACAGCCTTTTCATTTTTCATTAAAATTCCCCTGCCTGTCAGTATGAAAAAGCATCTGCCAAATGATCTTACTAACATAACATAAACCCCAAGAATTGTGCAAAAAATTACACATAAATCACTGCACCCGTTACACTTTGGAGTCTAACATTTTCCTTTATTTGAGTGTATCATTTCATCAGAACATAGCACTTAAAGGAAAACTATACCCCTCAAACAACGTAGATCTCTATAAAAATATATTGCATAAAACAGCTCATATGTAAAACCCTGCTTCATGTAAATAAACCATTTTCATAATAATATACTTTTTTAGTAGTATGTGCCATTGGGTAATCATAAATAGAAAACTGCAATTTTAAAAAATAAGGGCCGCCCCCTGCGATCGTATTATTCACGGTGCACACAAACAAAGCTTACATGTAAGGTCACAGATGCCAATTAACAGAGACAGAGTTCTGTCTTTTGCTTCAACACGTCTTCCTGTTACAGTTAGTGTCCATTTACTTAGTTCGAGTGAAGGAATAGAATAAAAAAAACTTTGAATTTCGAATGTTTTTGGCTACTTCGACCATCGACTACGACTTCGACTTTGAATCGAACAATTCGAACTAAAAATTGTTTGAATATTCAACCATTAGATAGTCGAAGGACTGTCTCTTTAAGAAAAACTTTGACCCCCTACTTCGCCACCTAAAACCTACCGAGGTGCAATGTTAGCCTATGGGGAAGGTCCCCATAGGCTTCCTAACAATTTGTAGGTCGAAGAAAAATCGTTCGATCGATGGATTAAAATCCTTCGAAGGATTTAATCGTTCGATCAAACTATTTGCGGTAAATCCTTCGACTTCGATATTCGAAGTCGAAGGATTTACATTCAGCAGTCAAATATCGAGGGTTAATTAACCCTCAATATTCGACCATATGTAAATCTGCCCCTTAGAGTTGCAGTATTTTTGGTCAGGTAATCTCTGAGGCAGCACACAGACCATCACGAAATGGTGGTTCGAGAGATGTAAAAGGGCAATATTTACTTAAATATATATTTCATTTTCGTAAGATTCTTTAATATGCCACTTAATTTGATATAAATTATCTGTTGCTCAAGTATTCATTTTGGGGCTATAGTTTTCCTTTAATTGCACTACAGGGGTATTTATCAGTCTTGGGGTTAAAACAATGAATGAATGCTAAATAGGTCTTTCCTTCTCTGTGTTAACAACATTTTAATGTTGATCATTTAAATATAGGCTACATAACACAATGATCACTTGGAATTCTGCTATAAAAAGGAAAAAATGTAGCTCTTAGGCCTTTAAAGAATGCTTACTTTTAGCAATGCCAGCTGGTGGTGTTAAACTACTTCTAAAACTGGGAACATTTTATTTTTGTACATAATATATATATTAATATACCATAATAAAAGCAAGTTATTTGATACATATGGAAAAATCCTAAAACAGAAAATATAACTTAAAGGAACAGATAAGTGTAAAAATAAAACTGGATAAATAGATATGTGTGATCCAAAATTAGATTAGAACCAATCATAAACTTTTTTAGTTGAGGCAGAAACTTGCATTACATTTAGGGGACTTGTGTTGACCCTTATAATTAAAAAATACTACTTTTATACAAAAGGCATTAAACTGACCATACAAGGTCACCAAAGAAGAAGATTTTTCTCTGATATGGTACCTTTACACTGGGCTAAATCATTCTGATGATACTGTGGGCCCATGGAGACACAAAAGGAGAGGAACCCATCGACACAACAATGTGGTACTTGCTTGGCAGGATTTTCTGGCCTGCCCAATAGGTATCTGCTGTTTTCAACCAGGCAGCTATTATTGAAGGTCCCATTTGGTGTCCTCATGGCCAGCCAAAAGTATAAGGACCAACAGATGAAGAGCCTCTGCCATAAAGCGAAGCTCAGTGATTAGAATAATTCTAAAAAAAAAAAAATTCTAATGTAACTACTGCCTTTAGAAAAATAAGACATTCTGAAAAACAGTAGGGTTCAGGGAAAACAAACAGCTAACAACTTAGAAAGTAATAGAAACCATTTGTCAGTGAAAAGGATTTTATGTCAGCTTTGGCATTTCCTGACAGACTTCAGTTTATGATTGTAATCCCCAGTTGTGGGAAAATATGTTGTAGAGATAAAGATGCTGGTATTTTGCTTAAAGCGTTAAGGGGGAACTCCAGCAAAATAAACCTGCTTGATAAATATGTTAACCAAAATTATGGGGAAAAAAGCCGCATAAGTGTGCAAAGCATTGTGGGTAAATAAAATGAGTAATCAATGTTTGTTGGAAAACTGGCTAGAATGTTAATATGTGAATATATGAATATTTTCTTTTTCTTTCATGCACTTTATTTCTCTAATTTTTTATTATTGTGACCCCTAACTTATATGACTTTGAATTCACATTGGTGTGTGGTAGCTCCACATACCCTTCAATGTATCACTTTAAAGGAGAACTAATCCCTAAAAATTAATATGGCTAGAAAGGCAATATTTTATATGCTGAATTTATTGAATTGGTCTGAAGATTTAGCCAATCTGTAGCTGTAATGACCAGGCCTTCAAAGTTGTCACAGGAGTTTATCAAACAGAAAATTAGTTTTGCCTGTCATATAAGCTGTTGCTACAAGGCTGAGTATTAAATTCTGATGCAATGGTTTCTGAGCTGCCTTGTAGCTGTACTCATAATCTAAATTATTTACTTATATATATATATATATACACACACACAGGGCAGCCATCAGGGGGGGGGACAGTTGTACGGGGCCCGAGGGTAAGGGGGGCCCGGCCACGCCACACTTACTTGATTAGCCGGGCCCCCCATCTTTCTGAGAGCTGCTGACTTCAGGAAGGCATGGACGTTTAAGGGGCCCTGGCCACCAATTTTCTCATAATGTGGGGGGGGCCCTGGCCACCAATTTTGGCCACCAATTTTGGCCACCAATTATTTTTTCTCATGTGGGGTCCTAGCCACCAATATTTTTAATGGGGGGCCCTGGCCACAAATGTTTTTTTATGGGGGGCCCTGACCACCAATATCTTTTTATTTTTTATAAACATGTGGGAACCCTAGCCACCAATATTTTTTTTGTTTTTTTACTGTGTGATGGGGGGCGGACCTGTGGGTGGGGCTTGCGGTGGGTGCAGCCCAGGGGGCCCAGGAAATGTTGTCGTATGGAGCCCTGCGATATCTGATGGCGGTATATATATATATATATATCTGTCCATAAGTTCATTAACTGAGAGGATTAACTGAGTGAATCAGCAGAAAAGAAGATGGGGAGCTACTGGGACATCTTTGGAAGCACAGATCTTCAATGCTAAAGGGTTGTGGTTGCCTTGGCTGGTACAGAAGCCCGGCAAATAATGTACAATATTTCATCTGTACCTTCAGTGTCACATATCCAAACAAAACTTTCCTGAACAGTTGAAGGTTGTTCTCTCTCTCCGCATTCTTTGCAGATGATACACAGTAATTCAGAACAAGTTAAAAGAATGCCTAACTGAGACTAAATGCACTTACAGTATTTAACACCAATGTACAGCATGTCCACTTCAATACAAGTGAAGCAATATGTAAGTGAAATTAAACAGAGATATACATTTATGGGTGCTCAATAAGACTTTACAACCCACCCTTTGTATCCGGAAACCTGTTACCCAAAAAGTTCCAAATTACAGGAAGGCCATTTCTCATAGACTCAATTTTAGGCAAATAATTCAAATTTTTAAAAATGATTTTCCATTTCTCTGTAATAAAAAAAACAGTACCTTGTACTTGATCCCAGCTATGTTATAATTAATCCTTATTTGAGCAAAGCAATCATATTGGGTTTATTAATGTTTAAATGGTTTTTAATAGACTTAAGGTATGGAGATCCAAATTACAGAAAACCTTCTTATTCGGAAAACCCCAGGTCCTGAGCATTCTGGATAACAGGTCCCATACCTATGTGTTCTGTATTTAGTTCATGCCTATCAATGCAGTTACTACTCATCAACCCTTAACAAAGATATGCTAAATCTTTCAACAATTTAAATCAAGAGGCTTGGCAATATGTGGCACAGATAACAGATAAAGTTGATGGAAGATCAGTGGGCAGCATACGTACCAACATATTCAAAAATACTTCATGAATGTTCTCCCAAAACCTCAAAACATTTTGTACATTTTCTAGCTTTGTGGATCTGCATTTTTCATACGGACACAGTTCAGAACAATCCACTTTGGTTGTCAACTTTAATGATCCATTTCCTTAGAAACCATGCCAAATTAGCCTTTTGAAATAGCAATCTTAAAAGGATATTGTCATCACATAATTTCCCCCTTTTACTATATATGATTATTTTTAATTTTTTTTACAAGGGCTTGAATAGTGTTCTGTTATTTCTGTCACATTAGAGCATCAGATTGGATATACCTAAATACCTGAAAAGGTCAATGTGTCCACTTACATTTCCCCAGTTAGGCCCCTCATCACTTTAACTCTTTCAGATAAAATTAGCCACAAGTGTAGAAAGGCTCATGGCACATTGGATGCTTTTCAGCCTAGCAATTTTGGATTGCTGAAAAGTGCTACAAACCACCTCTTGTACTGTAGGTCCCTGAACTGGAAACACTTGCAATCACCAGTAAAAATGAAATAAAGCAATAAGTTAATTTCAGTCTTGCTGAAGCACCCTCCCATCAGGAACAGTTTCGGAACAGAACAGATATCATTAAGTAAAATGTATCAACATAAAAAATATGGCCTTTTTGAGCAGTCAACGGGGTTATAAGTGTGGCCCCCTAAAATCTTTAATGACCTCCATCATTGCTATGTGTAATCACTTCTGAAAGATTAAGATTCATGAATATGGAGATGTTTTAGACACCTTGTTAACACAT
The DNA here is from genome assembly GCF_017654675.1 of Xenopus laevis. Taxonomy (NCBI): domain Eukaryota; kingdom Metazoa; phylum Chordata; class Amphibia; order Anura; family Pipidae; genus Xenopus; species Xenopus laevis. The sequence goes on from NC_054388.1 coordinate 76,976,273, forward strand.
CATGTTTGAAAACTGATCATATGTTAAATTTAAGTCAGGATCCAGAGAAACAATAACATCCTTGTTTTGTTGACTGGAAACAATAGATACATTTCACCTTTCACAAGGGATATACTGCACTTCTGGCACATTTGCCATCATTAAGAGCTTATACAGCAGTTCCTCAGCTCTTCCTACAACATTGCTAGAGGCACTTATAGCATAATACTGGCACATACACATTCAGTAAAAAGAGACAAGTGCCAAGAAAAGCTCCCAACAGAGAATGATAAAGAGAATAAAAGAGGGAGAAAAATGTGAAAAGACATTAACAAAATTGTCAGAAGAGCATGAACTGTGGGTAACATTTAGAGGCACATTTATTAAAGGTCGAATTTCAAATTCATGTGAGTTTTTTTAAACTGCTTTAAATTCGAATATACTCTAAATTCAATTGGGGGGTTATTTAATAAAAAAATCGAATATCTAAAACTCGCACAAATTTACTGACTCAAAAACGAACTGAATTCAACTAAAACTTGAATGTCAGGAAGGCTACTAACATATCCAAATTGGTCCCTGAACCTCTCCCACTGACTTATACATGAACTCGGCAGGTTTAAAAGGGCCAGAGTATGATAAATTTATCTAAGAAATGGTTCTATTGCTAATATTTCCATGTTTTCATAAGACATTTGACTATATTGCAAGTTTTTGCTTTATGGCATATAACACATGCATTATAGCTACACTCCAGTTAGAATCCCACTTATACTCTTTATATTCTTGGATCCCCCATATAGGGTCAGACTGGGGGGACCGGGGCCCACTGGGGCTGCTGTCTCAGGGCCCCTGTCCTTGCCACAAAGCCCCTCTGAACCCCCAGCTCTAGATGCAACCCACCTTCAGCCCTTCCTCCCCGCACACGTACTTGTTTTTTTAGCACTGACCAGGCCAGAGAAGGGTAGTTGGCGGCAGGAAGGACTTGTCAGGAAACGAGTCTGGGCCCAATCCGACTCTGCCTCCAGAAGCCACCAAGCCTACTGCAATTTTTTGTTTAGCTTTTGATCGCATTGTATTTTTTTCTACAAGTCAATATGTTTATGCTTTTCCTGCTGATAAGCTTAAAAGTTCTAAATTACTTTATTCTTTCTGTATGTGCATAGTAACAGAAGAGATCCATAGTATAACCCTTCACAACGTGCTGTTCTATGTATTTTGTCACCAGGGAATTAATTGCACCATGGGCAGGCAACAAAGCACTTGGAATCCCCCCTGTTCATTTTAATGGCAATTGCACATGCTCCTGATCAGGGTAGGTGACTTTTGCTTGGGTAATTATTTTTTTGCTGCCCTAGGGTCATGCGTTTGAATCCAACCTAGGCCAATAAATCTGTATTTTCTCACTGTGTTTGCATGGGTTTCCTTTAATATTTACCAGTTTTCTCCTATACCTGAGCAAACACACAGGCAGGCTAACAGGCTCATGAGGAAACTGACACTAGTGTGTGAAGTAATATTAATGGTTGAAAATAAAAAAAAATGAATAAAAGGGGGATTAAAGGATAATAAAAATGAGAATAAGTAATGAATAATGCAATCAGTAAGTTGTGCCTTAACATGTAACAATATTTAGCTCAAAGTGTAAAACAGGCTGCCTGATAAAGCAGGTATATTGTGCTGTAATCTAAAAGATGGTAAAATTTGGGTCACCCTTTTAATCTGCCCATGCCTACGGCATTAATCAACATGCTATTAGAATAAAAACTACTTCATGGGCTCTCAGTTCTAATAAGGTAATGCTAGCCTTCTATCTTCTTTCACATGAATATTCATACCATCAAAACACCTGTTGTCCAGAATGCTTGGGACCTGGGGCTTTCCAGATAACGGATATTCATATTTTACTTTCTTTCTACTAGAAAATCATGGAAACATTGCATAAATCCAATAGGCTGGTTCTGCCTACAAAAGGGATTAATAATATCGTAGTTTGGGACATGTAAAATGTACTGGTTTATTATTACAGAGAAAAACGAAATACTTTTTTAAAAATTGGATCCGGAAGGTGGCCCCATGATCTCCGCTGTGCTTACTCTGCATCGATACATAAGCAAACTCATAGGAGCACTTTCAGGAGTAACAAACTATGTGGCGGGGGGGGGGGGGTAAGCAGGGATGGGGGACTACCTAGGGTAGTAAGTAAGGGCTTTTCTATTGGGGGTTAAGTTCTCCTTTAAATTAAATCCCAAAATACTTGTTTTGCAATCTGGACAGAAATAATTAAACCTATATATCACTTCATTTCAAGCAACTTACAGTGGCACCAGCCAAGATGACAGCACCAATGGAGTCTGAAGCACTTCCCATGGCTGTGGGTGGCACAGATGGAAAGACCATCACAGGGTTTAAAATCTGGTCTCCCAGCACAACTTCGTGCCAAAGCCTGGGCCTCATCAACCTTATCGTTCTTCAGGCACTTTTGGGCAGCTGTGGCTGTCATCTCTTCCAGGTGGGCTGATCTGTAGGCAGTGAAAGATGTGCAGTCGGCTTGATGATAAGGGGATGCCTGGAACTGAGGAGATATACCGTGATTACAAGATGTAATTGTGAAATGTCAATTAGTTACAAAACAGCAATCAAAAAAAAATCAAGAATCAATTAACAAATTATAACATCTGAAAACAAAAGGTTTGAGAAATATTCCCCGAAATAGGATACTAGTGAGAAAAATACAGAAGACTTTTTCAAATGTTGATAAATTTAACAGGAGATTTAACAGGAGCTCATTCAATTGGGCTTATGCCGAAAAGGTGCGTAAACACTATCTGAGCTTCCAAAAAATTAATTTGTGTATTTATTTTACACAGACAGCTTGATTCTACAGAATGAAAGTGAACCATGATTCCTGTATAAACCATTTCACACTGTCAGGCAAACCCACCCTCTCCATTGTAAAGTGATGGATATTGCAGAGTAGTCGGAGTTTTGAAGTCCTAAGCAATTTTAGGTTACTGGAGTCGTAGTTGGCAAAAATTTTCCAGCTCCTAATAATGCTCCTAATAATTTTAAATATAAGCACTGAAAATAATCAAATCAGACTGAAGAGCTTCAATGAAGCAATGGCAGAAGCAATTATGTTTCTAAGACCAATACATGAGTACATTTTGGGTTGTATTTAACAGCTATTATACAGCTATATGCCGGGTTCAATTAATATATGTTATTTTAGGTTTTTCCAAATTGTTTTTTGTTTATGTAGTTAACCTTTGATTTTGGTTTTGAATTACCAAAGGATGTGTTTTATATTTTTGAGCTTTGGCAGTAATAAAATACCTTGTATATTGTGTACTTAACTTATTTCAATCAACACGGAAAATACATTAGTGAGGAGTGGGAGTCGAAGGAAGGATGTATGTACTGACTCCACAGTCCCATGGAAGCACCTCTGAAATGCATAGCAGGTGGTGCACAGATTCTCTGTTAAGCAGAGGGTTTTCACTGTCATGCACCCCTTCCACAAGGTAAAAAGAGGGTTAAGTGACAGTCTGAGCCTTAATGGTTCTAAAAATGGTTCACACAAGTTTCATGGTTCCGTTTTATACTACAGAATCAGGTATGTCTGTATAAAAATCAAACACATTACTTCCTGGAAGCTCAGGATTTTGTGTACATTTTCTATATAACCCAACTAAATCAGCTCATGTCCAAATGGGGGTATATTTTTCCTCTAAATCTGGACACCACAGATTACATAAGAAAAGCCAATAGTCAACAGTCTTTCAACACATATTATAAAAGCCTGGAAGAGGACTACTCACAAATATACAATGGAAATAAAACAAGTTATCAGTGGCCTCCCCCCCCCGCAGACACATTTAACACCAGAATTGGTACCTTTTACATGTTACCCAACATACATAAGGAAGGAAACGCAGGGCGACCCATCATCTCTAGTATTAGAACATTAACAAAGGGCATATCTGGCTGGGTAGAAAACATCCTGAAGCCAATTGTAAGAAAAACACCCAGCTTCATACAAGACACCACTGACCTTTAAAACAGAGAGTCAATATAGGTCCACTTCCAGAGGGCACCATCCTAGCTACCATGGATGTGGAGTTTCTGTAAACCAACATCCCACATGCCTCACAATACTTCCTTGAAAAAAAATCATATACCCACAGTACCAACTCTACAACTACTTCTAATTTAATATGCCATTTACCTCCAACTGATGGGAAGTGCTATGGAAAGCAAACTGGCACCTCATTATGCCAATCTGTTTATGGCACAGTAAGAGGAACATTTCCTAGCTTCCTTCCTTCCAGGCCCTTAACCTATTTATGGTATATATATGACATACTTAACATATGGACAGCAGCAGAAAAAGAACTATTGGCATTCCACCAAAGATTTAACCAATTCCACCCCACTATCAACCTGGTGTTTCAGTCTGGCAGCTCAGTAATTTAGGCGCAGATTCTAAACTGGTACAATTTTGCAACAGTTAGCTGATACATTTCTCAGCAGCATCTTTAGAGTATTAGTGACTATTGTATCAATTCTAACAGCTGCCTTTATGAAACCCAGAGATTATGCTCAGCAAGGACAAAGATAAGAAATGTATCAATTAAATATATCAATTTATCACAGTTTACAGGGTCAATAACCCCCCTTCTAGAGCTGCTTTAGAAGGTGAAAAATGACACTTTACACTTCAATATTAGAAAACAGTGACACATATAAAATATAAAGTAATTGGAAAAAGTCATTATTTCATTATTTCAACCCCTTTAACCATTCTTATTCACACATCAACTTCCTGGATACCACCATCTAGATCAAAAATGGAACCATACAAATATCCCTATACCAAAAACTAACAGGCTGTCCTGCATATCTTAGGTGGGACAGTTGTCATCCTCATCACATAAAAAATTCAATTGTGTTTATCCAGGCTCTGAGATACAACCGGATTTGCTCAAACCTAATGACAGAAATAAACATCTCCATTCAGGGGCGTAACTACAGAGGAAGCAGACCCTGCGGCTGCAGGGGGGCCCAGGAGGTATAGGGGCCCCATGAGGCCCTAATTCATATACAATTTCAATAAATATTGGAGAAACAAGTCAACCTCTAAACATATTGGGGGCCTGAAAAATAATTTGCTGTGGGGCCCAGTAATATCTAGTTACGCCACTGTCTCCACTCCTTATGGAAAACTTTTGTTAATCAGGGATATCATCTGCAAGTTATTGATGATCAAATCCACAGAGCATATCAAATGCCAGGAGACACACACTTGGAATACAAAGAAAAGACAGAAAACAACAGGGTACCTATTGTAGTTACCTACAACCCACAACTGAATATTATTAGAAAAACAGCCAGAGACCTGCAACCCATGCTCCATACAGATACCAGACTAAAATAAATATTCCCAGAACTACCTCTCTTGTCTTATAAACAACCACCTAATCTGAGGAAAATGATTGTCAGAAGTGCTCTTCCTAAAAGAACTAAACCAGGGACATTCCCCTGCAACACAACAGATGTGAAACCTGCAAATACAAGTACTGTAGCAATACCTCATACTCGGAAAGTCTACACCATTTGGGATTACTATTCAGGTGCTTCATCACTGATCTGTACAATGTATCACTATCTGTAACTTCCTAATTTATTGACCATGAATTATATATAATAATTCAATGGTTCAACAGTATATACTGTATGCTGTGCTATCATTTGTATTTTGCTTGACGAAGGGGTCTTGGAAATCTATTTTTATTGTTAGCAATAGGTATCACTTCTACAATACTTTTTTGCATTTGTTTTTTTTTTTATTTGTTGTCTCTACTGTAAATATATAACTGAATGAGGAGATTTAGTAACAATGATTATTTTTACTCAACAGTAACAGCTGTTGCTCAGGAAATTAATACCAATCGTTACAGGTTTAGAATTCTAGCACAGAAAAGAGTTGCCTAAATTATTAATCCTCCCTCACTATTTGCATTGGAAATTAATGATTTAGAGGGGTGGCCTCTGTGATCTAACACCCCCATAGAATAGAATGCCATTTTATTACTCAAAGCAGGCAAACTGGTAATACACCAAATAATAAATTAGGTACAATTTTTAAAAATAGCTTTTTCCTAAAAGTGCCGCTAGGTCTTTTAAATGTCACTTCTTTTTAGCCATGAGCAGTGGGAATTCCATATAGCCAACAGGTGGCCGCTGTAAGAATTTGATTACTGTGGTTTTTTCCCTGTAATGACAGTGCAAGTAAATGACTGTAATGACATGAGGCATTACACTAAGATCTCTCCAAATCCTAGCTTGGAACATTGATCTTGTCCTGACTTTTCCTTGTAAGTCTGATCAATATTAAACCTGTCTATAAGCTCTGTCAAGCTTTGTGTAAACACCTCTGGAAAGCTGACGTGACCTGAGTGGGTTTTCACTCCGTGAGCTACTTTATCACTGATGAATTCCAATCCTAATAATGCCCACAGAGCAGAAATACTATACACTAAGGGGCAGATTTATCAAGGGTCGAAGTGAATTTGAGTAAAAAAATTTGAAATTCAAAGTCATTTTTTGGATACTTCGACCATCGAATAGGATACTACGACTTTGAATTTACTTCGATTCGCAGTAAAAATCGTTTGAATATTCGACCATTCGATAATCGAAGTACTGTCTCTTTAAAAAAAACTTCGACTTCAATACTTTGAATTAAACCTGCCGAAGTGCTATGTTAGCCTATGGGGACCTTCTAGACCATTTTTCTAAGTCTTCACACATCGAAGTAAAATCTTTCGATCGTATATTGATCAGGCAGGTTGTGTAAATACGGCAACAACAGGTAAAATTATACATTAGCCCTTCAGGAATTTGTCCATGGAAAAATGCCCTGTGCACTTATAACCTAAGTTCACATATGCTAGTGCTAATAATAAAGCACTATATTAATGTAATAGATAAGAAGAAGAAGAAGCTTAAACTATCATTTACATTCTAACAACATGCACAGGGACATTTTAATTCATTCTTTAAAGTCCATGGTATGTAAAAACACTAAAACCAATCAGTCCTGGATAAATTAAAACAAGATATACAAGATCAAGTATGATAAAAGTGTTAGTATTAAAAGGCCAGTATAGGCCAGACACTTCTTTTTTCAGGGAAAAAATAGATTCTCCTGTCAGATGCAAACAGTCAGCTGACATTTCGCAGACACATACAAAATGACAGTCACAAGCCTTCCTACTGTTTCTATTCTGAATGGATAATCCTCACTTTTATACAGAAAATCCTTGGCATCCTACCCAGAACAGTTCCAATTATTCTCCACAATTTATCATGACATCCTAAAGACACGAGAAAGAGAAATGCTGTGGATGGACAGTAAAATAATGTTATTCCATTGTAAAATAATCCTGTTGGGTATTAATTCAAGCTCTTCTCTCTCTTATTACAGCAAATGTTGATGGAATAAAAACTAATTTGCATACCTCCCGATTGTACCATTTTTTGTGGGACAGTCCCGATTTAGACAGCTCAACCCACAGCCCCAGATTGTTACTGAAATGTCCCAATTTTCTCTGATCTGAACAGCCAGAAAAATATATGAAGTTTCTAAAAGGTAATTGGCTTTTGGCCAAAAAGAATACATGGCAGGTGCACTTAAGATACATTTGTAACAATTTAAGATAAGCAAAGAAACAATTGTAACCATTTAAGTTTGGGGAAACTGAGACTTGCACCTTATAGGGAAATTCATCTTCATTAGCAAAACTATATTAACACATACAGTATATACAACCTTAGCAGGTCTGAGATAGAGGATTTTCAGATTCTGACTTTTTACATCCTCGGGTGTAATAAAACTAAAAAAAATTAGGTTTTTTTATCCACTATCCACCCCCATAATGTAGTTACTGGGACCCACAGAAAAATAATTTTTGGCCCCTTAACTTCAGGAAAAAGACTGCAACGGAGTAATGGGAAAAGTGAACATCCAAACACAACCGCCATATATTTTGTCCCCAGTGTTTTTTTAACCAGAATTCCAGAACTGCGGCAGTCACGAGGTGAGTTTCACTTAATGGTACTGCATCCAATGCATATCATATGAAAGTGAAAGGAGCTCATATTTATTCAAGTATCTTTAATAAATAGTACTTGTCATGCAACTGGCTATGGGAAATGTGTGGGAAGTCAGTTGAATGAAAAGCAAATGGCCCCTACTTCCAAGCCCATTCTAGAATACAGATACTGTATGTTTTCTCTAGAATGGGAATCCAAATTCCCCTTACATTGACTAGCAATAAGGTGGGTATGTTATAGCTTAGGAAATTTATATTTTGTAAGGTTTCTTACATGAATGTGTTTTTTATATTCCCCCATACTTTTTATGAGCCCAACAATTTGGGTCATACCAGCCTGTAAAATATGTTTCTGAGTACACTGTACTTGAGAAAAGATATGTAAACAAGTTAAATTCAGTCATAGTTTAATATTTTATTGATGGCTCAGATATTTAAATATCTTCATAACAGGTATGGATGTTTTCATGAAAAAAATAATTTAGGTTCCATATTTAATTTGCAAAAGAATTTCATTATACAGATTTTTATGTGTATGTGACTGGTCCGCTTTAAAAAAAGTCACTAAAATACAATATAAATTAATGTAGTTTTAAACTTGCCCTTAAGAAAAAAAGCAGTAAAGCATAAGGAGTTTTCTTCACTAAGGTACATACTCTCAACCCAACACAAAGATACAGACCATCCAAATACTGACCAACATACTCCATTAAACAAAGAGAAACAAACTCTCCATCTAACAAACAGAAACAGACTCTCCATCCAACAAAACACAAAGTACCACCTCTCTATGCAGCACCAAAAACCAATATCCAAACTAACTATATAGTATGTGGGCTAGTTTGGAGGCTATCATACAAATAGCTCAGGTTTCTACATTTAACTGTATCATACACATATACTATGCAGTGTTAACCAACTACAATCAACAAGCCAGCATGCTCTGTTTCTTACTCTTGCAAAGGTTGTACAAGGAAACATATCAGGCTTTTCATTCAAAATGTGTTGTTTTTACCATTTTTACCATTGTCATTCTCCCCACAATGTTCAGAATGGCCAGTGTGCCATAAGCTAGGTCTTGCTTACTAAGGTATCGTCTACCCAATAAAGCAGAGCACAACACACTAGTACTATTGTGCTGTTGCTTTAAAAGGAAAATATACCCCCTTTTTGATCATTCAGTCCCAGGATCCATCACTTTAAAATGGAACAAGGCGAGGGAGGTGTTGCATTACACTGTGTGGCACTGGGAATGGTTCTTAATCTGTGGAATCAGATATGGCTGGGTTATTTTTGAAAGCTCAGAGAGTGTTTATGCATCTTTACTTTTCAGTACTACTGAATGAGCTCATGGCAAACACTGTAGAAATATTCACTTTAAGAGATACTGGTGGAGGCAGGACACAGATATGGACACTGCGTTTGTTCTGCATTAGTATCAAGCAAAAATACTTTTCATAATAAAAGATGGTATAAAAGGTAACAGAACGAGATTGTGAGTCTGAAACACGTCAACATTTCTAGGTAGCTGAGCCTTTAATATGCACAGTTTTACAAAGTATTACCCAGAGACTGCCTGCAGTCCATTCCAAATCCGCTGCTTCAGTACTAATGAAAGCATGAGGAGAATTAAACCCTATAATCCAAGCTCTTGTACAACACAAACAGACAATTAACAAACGTCATTCAAAGATGAGCCAAGTAACCACACTGAAATGGAAAGTGTAGCTCACACAGTTACAGGTCAGTTCTTGTAGACACAACAGACATAGCTTGCATATTCATACTGAGTGGCATTGGCCATGCAAAGGAACAGCTAGCATACACCATTCAATATTGTATAAACTGCCACACACTCTTACCGTCTTCCAGAAATCTGCTTAAAGGAAAACTATACCCCCGAACAATGTAGGTCTCTATAAAAAAGATATTGCATAAAACAGCTCATATGTAAAACCCTGCTTCATGTAAATAAACCATTTTCATAATAATATACTTTTCTAGTAGTATGTGCCATTGGGTAATCATAAATAGAAAATTGCCATTTTAAAAAATAAGGGCCGCCCCCTGGGATCGTAGGATTCACTGTACTCACAAACAAACCATACATGTTAGGTCACATGAGCCAATTAACAGACAGAGTTGTGTCTTTTGCTTCCACACTTCTTCCTGTTACAGTTAGAGTTTAAGTATTTCTGGTCAGGTGATCTCTGAGGCAGCACAGAGACCATCACAAAATGGTGGCTCAAGGCAAGAGATGTAAAAGGGCAATATTTACTTAAATATATATTCCAGTTTGGTGAGATTCTTTAATATGCCACTTAATATGATATGAACTATCTGTTGCTTAAGTGATCATTTTGGGGGTATAGTTTTCCTTTAATAAAAGCCCCTTTCAAATTAAACATGAAGCCCATGTATTGCCTTCCCTGCCTCTATGCCACAGGCCAGCAATCACTTGCCATACTACACTTTCCTTCCACTCTTCATATTCCCCCTTCCAGCCTATAATCTTATGAAGCCTGTGCTTTGGGATATTCATAAATACATGTTGAAGGTAAGTCAAAAAGGGTTTAGTAGTGTTTATGCAGTAGGGTTTAAAGTACAAATGCAAACAATGTGAGCAATCTGCCATGTTTTTGCATTCTGCACACTGCCTTCCACCCTAATGAAATGGGGCAGGCCTCTGAGCTCCATTTCTGTGCACAAACACCTGCAGTCTGCTTGATAAATACATAGCTGCCTGCATTTGGCAGCGATAAATTTATGTGGGGCAGGAGTGAGGTGGGAACCTGTACCCTAACTTGTGTGATTCAAACAGCAGCGAGCGTAGGCAGCAATGGGTTTGGCCTGTGAGCTATGACAGGGCATGCATTTCTGTCCAGGGTCTTCATAGATGGCCCAAATGGTGTTCCAAATTTCAGAAAGACAACTACCCAAGCATTCCAGATAAAAGATTCTACACCTGTTATTACAGCAACAAAAAATCCACATTTTCTAAAAAAACAATGCTGATTTAACTACATGGATATTCTTCACACATTCACATACAAAGAGTTTGTAGAACAAATATAATCAGCAACATGCATTATTATTATGATATATTTATATAATGTTGACCTAGCCTGCAGCACTTTACATATTTTATATCATCACATTAGTCCCTGCTTACAATCTTAGGTCCCTGATTTTATCAGGAACTGATAATAAGAAAATCATCCTATAAAGCAATCAAGACTTTCTGTGCAGGTGTTTCAGGAAAACTTGATTCAATAATAAAGGAGCATTGTAAAGATAGCACCAAGCAGAGAAACAACCTTGAGAATAACTTACAGTAGACCTATCAGGTGTTAAGCTGCTCACCCACTCATGTTTTTTTCTTTTTTTAATTTTAACAATAAAGTCAATTTCCATTTGTATAATTGGCAGAGCAAGTGACTGCATCAGTGATGATTTTTGAAAACAGAAAACCATTGGTCAGCCTAACTGTAATGCAATGGCTCACACTACCAGTCATACTGTTCTACTGGAAATCTGACTGAATTGCGTGAAAATTCCATGCATTCGTATACCGATTAGTCAGTTGTAAAGATTCATCATTCAAGCCTGATCTGCATGAGCTGGATCTGTATAAACTCCTCATGTGGCCAAACTGTACAAATATCTGCTGGACAGACCCCTGAAACAAATACTAATCCCCTATACCTCCTGGGCTCTCAGGAGCTACTTCCAATATGGTTACCAAACTGAGACTTATTTGCTCTAAAAACAAACCCTAAAAATGAAATGCAGTAAGGAAAATGCATGCATGAAAAAAAAATCAAACTTCAAGAACAGAAGTAGGAGGTTGGTCCCCAGTACAAGTGATTTCACAAATAGTAGTCCAGTACAAAGTCTATATAGTTCCAGTTCTGTTCAGAGACATAAAACTACACTATGGTACCTACTCTAGCAGATGGGGCTGTTGCAAAGTATATTCTGGCAAGCACTCTGTTCTGCTGTGGCACTGTTCCAGTACAAATCCAGAACTGTTCTTGTTCCAGCCAGCAGGGTGCTATTAAAACTCTTTATCCACAAACATTTCTGCTTTGATACTCTTGCCAAAACACAGGCAGTCACACACACAGACACATAGGGGTGCAACATTTTTTGGAAAAATATACTTGGTTTTTTTTCTCCCCTTTTGCATCTAGCATACTTTTTTAGGTCAGAGTGTAACCCTAAAAGCAAATATGATGAGATTTGATTTTGAACCAATATATTATCATCACAAGAATTACGTTATTTCATGGCCAGAATACGCAAATACTGTACAGCAGGATTCTCAGGCAACATAACCCTTGAACTTAATTCTCTTACTGATGCCATAGCCATACCATTGCCAAAGCCACTGACTATGATAAGCTCAGTGTTAGACCCATGCTAAAGCTGGCCATAGATGTTGAGATTTTTAAAAGATCCGATCATCATCGTGAGACCACGATTATCTCAGAACGATCGTAGGAATTGACCATCAACTAAAAAGACCAATTTGCTAGGAGAACAAAGGGGAGCTGCCTGCTTGGCCCTGCAAAAATAGATAGATTGCACTGGGGCCAATAAAGATTGACCTGGCCGATGAATTTCCTGTCGGCCGAAAAACCGTAACATGTCCGATTGTTCGAATCCCACTAACTGCACGATAATTTTGATGGATTGGTCGGACTTCGCTAAAATCGTTCGGCAAGAGAAATCTTTGCATCTATGGGGAGCTTAAAAGGCTGTCAAACACTGAATAGTATATATCTGCCGGCAAACTACTTTTTTACCAATAGGTGGGTCTGTTTCTCCTGGTATCCTCAGCAGCCCAATAAGTTATCGTGAGTACTTGACATGACATCAAAGTGGCACTGTGGCAGTTTTAGAGAATAAAATCTAAATTGCTCTATGGAAACCCTGTGTCTTTGTCCCTGGAATATCTACCCACTGATACAATGGGCACAATGCCATACGTACAGCCCTGTGGCTGGTCACTAGCCCATCTCCCCTACAGTCTGGCACCAGCAATGTATGCACAAATCCCCCACAATTCTCTCTGCACCCAGAATTTACCTCATCTATCCAGAAGGGTTTGTGGGCTCAGGATGGGGCAGGAGATCCATATCCAGTAGAGAAGCAGCAATTCCTGGATCCAGGGACCAGTCTAGGTTAATTTCCAAACTTAATAGGCAGCAGGGGGTTACTACATGGACTTGCTTCTATTTTAATGCTGTAAAGGGGTTGCAGGAGAGCTGATAAAGCAATGAAAATGCCCCAAAGCCTCTGATGCCCTGTTCTCCTATAGGGCTGGGGCCAGAGGAAGGAACAAAGATTCAGCTCCTAAAATATGTTGCTAGATGTCTCGCTTCAGCCACTACAAGTACAAATCCGTTGGGCACACAAATAGAAATAATATAAACTCTGCGCGTTGCAGCGTCTGGCGGCACAAAGTGACAGCGACTGATAGACGACTGCACGGCAGTCCCACTGTGCTTTGTGTAAGGCGGCAGCTGTGAGTCGCTTCCAGTCCATGTGACTACTCGCTTACAGTAGAAGCAGCGCTTAGCAGAAAGCTCCCGTGCCCCCGCCTACTGCAGGAATGTAGCACTGAGTCCCGCGGAACAACAACCAAGTCGGCGCTGGCAGCTCTGTCACTCGGAGCCGAGCGCTGTTTCTCGAAGTTCCGGTCGCTCCTCTCTCTATAGGCGGCTGTGTGTGCAAGTTGGGGGGCGGCACTGCGCATGCGAGAGATTCTCTGGCTTTGGGTGAGAGTGCGAGGGGCTCTGCGAGTGGCAGTGGGTAGCGTGAGTGAAGTACAGGGTGAGAGAGCTGGGTACCAAACGCTACAATGTGACAAACAGCGTGGAGGGACACCAAGTCGCTGAGGGAGAGCCGCGCATTTACTCACACGATCCCCAAATGCAAAGTTCCCTCTGTTTCTCCCTCACAAAAATCATATGAGGCACATTTACATACAGAAAAAATACACAATGGCAACAACAGCATTTCCAAGACAGATTTGTCTGGAACCCGCCATTACACCACAGGGGCTCTGTATAGCTTCCCCCAATGCTGCATGTTTTATGTGTAAACCATAGCACCAATCACACATAAAGGGGCAGATTCAATAACAGGCGAAAGTTGCCAGCGACCGCTTCATACCCATCGATCCACTGCGCCAGGTGAAAATTCGCTCAGACAACGCTAATTCACTTAAATGCAGGGTTTCGTTGCGGGCTCCGAAACGCTAGCAACTTTATGCTAGCGTTACTTCACCAATGTGCGCAAATCAAAGCAAAGATGCTCTAGCGTTCATTTCTGCCCACTGCAAACTATCAGAAGCGGCTGCACGTGTGTGTGTGGGGAGGGAGGCAGTACAATCTCAGTTCATTTCATAAATGCTTCAGGCCCCTCCAGCAGATGCTCACAGTGGCATAATACTCTAGGAATCTACTACTCCTGACTTACTGAGTCCATAAACTGGCGCATGACATCGCAGGGTACTAAACCTTCTGGCCTTCTTGTAGGAGTCACTAGCTGTTCTACTAACTAACTTGATCCTGCCTTTCACTCCTAATGCAAGTTATTCTAAATCTTTCCTAGCACTTACAGAGGCCTTTCTCCACCCAGGCTCTTCAGCACATGCCCTCCTCCACCAAGTAGAATCAAAAAAGATAGAATGTGGTGGCTCCCCTTTTTAAAGACTAGGAAACTCTGACACCTCCTGGTCAACTACTGTACTACCAGAGAAAAAACTGCCCCTCCCTAAGGTAAAATAAGCCACAACCTTAGTTGACTGCCTGAAAGAAATCTTTGCAGAACCTTTACCCTCCTACATGTAAATAATACATGTGAATAATTTTTTGGCGAAGCAAAATGGGATAATTTTGCCCATCACTATTTTAGATGTGTAATTGTCCCGTCTCTGTGCACCCAAGGCAGCAGACCAATCCTGCTTCTACTTGTACGTTGCTTTCCCAAGTACAAAAAGTGTGCTTTTCTCCAAGGCAGCAGACCAATCCTGCTGCTGCCTGTAAATTGCTTTCCCAAGTACAAAAAGTGTGCGTCTATCTGTGATAGGTGAAAGTGCTATTCAGAGAAATATGTTTCTGGCAGTATTGACAAATCGTACTGTTCAATAAACATATTTTCTGCCCTCCGTATTGGAGAGGCTGCATATGTAATTCCTGTGCAGCTTAAGCGAGCCATACAATCCAACAAAAGATGGCAGAAGACAGAATAGAATAAGGGATATGGGTGGAAGAGAGTTTGAGAAAAAGTAAAATGATGGTAAAACAGCAGAGAAAGGAGGAGTGTGAGTACAGAGGGTTGTAGAGAATGGGAGAATAGAATTGCAATGGGGATTTCGAAAGTGAAAGAAAAGAATTGAGGAGGAAGGGGAGCAGAGAAAGAATAGTTGAGTGACCTACAGGAACTCGTGAGCTGAATGGGAAATATGGAAAAAGAAAAGTGGAAAAGCAGTTTGGGAGGGATATGGCAAGGAACATAATAAAATGCTTAGAGTAAAAAAAGATTAGAAGATGAGGAAAAAGACAAAGTAATATGGGAGTAAAAAGAAAAATTAAATATGCACTGAACATAAAAAAAATCCTCTACAAAACTTCAGTGTCAAGGTTTAAAGTAACATGACTTTAAGGAGGTTTATTTATCAAACTTCAAAAATTTTCACTATTTTTGTTAAAACCACTCCAACAAAATTCCCACTGACATTTTTACCGTATTTATCAATACATTTTCACGAAAAATCTGGTGCAGGAGAATACTCGAAATCGTAAAAAAATCCAAATTGTACGTTTTTTCCGGATTATCACCTGAAAACCACAAAATATTCGTATTATTGTATGAAACCCAGCACAGATTAGGATATTTTCCAATTGTAAAAGGGACATCTGCTATTGACTTCTACATGATCTTGCAGGTTTGAAATGGAGTACTATTTTAAAACCGTCAGAGTTTAATAAATTAGAGGTTTTTTTTAGTAAATAATCCCCTTCATGTTTGAATTCAGTTCAAACACTAACATTTGGACAGAGCCATATCCAGCAAAAAGTGCTAGATTTTATCATAATCCCTTGCTAAATGATGAACTGGGTGCTAGAAAGAAAATCAGAAGAAAAGGAAAAAACAGGAACATAAAAAGAAGGTGAGGAAGAAGTGGTAAGAAGCAAAACATGGATCATAGTGGGGAGGAGCTAACAACGTAAGGGGAAAGAGGTATATTACTATTGGTACATACAGAGTGTTCTCCATCTTTCATATTATTTTAGCAGGGAAAACGCTCAATACCTCCACATACTGCCATTGGCACTGCCTGTCTCTGTGTGAATTGGGACATTTTCGACCTGAAAACTTTTAATTATGCCATTCTGCTCTGTGTATGTGTGACAGTCAGTTACCATTAAATGTAGCGAGAGCCAGCACAGACATTAGGCAGCATTGAGCATTTTTCCTCTTGTGCTTTTAATGTTACATTACAGTATAATAGAGAATCAGCAGCTTGAATCAAGTAAGGTTGGGATATGTGCATTTAAAAGTGTAGCTCTATATCTTTTTAGGGCTAGTCCACACGGGGAGATAGCGACGCGTTTGCGGTCGCGGCGACAAAGCGCCGCGACAGTCGCCGCGACCGGCGCAGGCGACAGTTTTGTATGGGCGCCTATGTAAAAACGCCTGTGCTAACCACACGAGGCGATGCGCTTTTCAACAGTCGCCTGAAAAAGCCTGGCGAGGCATTTTCAGGCGACTGTTGAAAAGCGCATCGCCTCGTGTGGTTAGCACAGGCGTTTTTACATAGGCGCCCATACAAAACTGTCGCCTGCGCCGGTCGCGGCGCTTTGTCGCCGCGACCGCAAACGCGTCGCTATCTCCCCGTGTGGAATAGCCCTTAGTTGTGTCCTAGAAGGTAGTTCTCATGAATAACAGCTTAAATGTAGGCTCTCTCATCTGCCTTCTAGTCTGTAGAACCTTAATGCTGATAACTCACGTGGGTGATGGGCAACTTCTGATTAAGATCAGAATCGAACAAGCAGTTGTTATCAGTAATAATGTTCCCAAGAGTTCCACTCCTGACATACTTTCTTTCCCCCAACCGTTTTCTGTGCCATTAAGGTACAATTCATTCTCTTCTTAGAAACAGCAATTGCATTAATGATCATAATGTTGTGGCAGAAGACTCAGTCCAGTACTGATGTCAAGGTTGCTCCAGACTTGATTTTACAATCTTCCTGCTTAATTTCAAAAAAAGGTTGCACTGTTTATAATACCTATAGTGGCTACAATGGTCAGATTTTCAGATAGATCATACATTTTGATTACATGGTTACAAAGGTAATTTGGATTGAAAAAACACAAAAAGTCCATCAAGTTCAACCCCTTCAAAATATATAAATATCTAGCCGAATACATATACAGTTACTGTATATAAATATTCCGATAAAAAACTAAATGTAGATCTTAATATCACAATATTATTCTTGTTTATGAATCCATCCAGGCCACTCTTAAAGGCCATCCCCCAACCATTGCCCTTACCTCAAAGAGTCACCTTCGCTGCTACAAATGAAAATTCAGTCTAAAGCGGTGGCCTTTGGTTCGTTGATCTTTTTTCCTGCCATTTGTCTATAATGCACTCTAATATCAGGGCCGGATTTACAAAGTGGATGCCCCTAGGCCCGCTGCTGTCCGCTTCCCTTTATTCGTGCACATTTTCATCATTGGGACCAGAGCAATGGGGATTGGCACACTGAAATTTAAAGAACTATTGTATCTCCTGAGCATCCCCCAGTGTTTCTGAACCAATGTGGGTTTAGTTGGGCAATATGCCACCCCCTAAAATCCTGGTGCCCTAGGCCTGGGCCTTGGTGGCCTTTCCAAAAATCCGGGCTTGTCTTATGTACTTGTAAAAAGTAATCAAGTCCTGTAAGTGCCTTGTCTCCAAAGAAAACGACCCCAACTCATGGTATAATTCTTCCATTGCTTTTACCAGTTTAGTTTCACGCGTCTACACTCTTTCTAGCTCATTAATATCCTTGAAGACTGGAGCCCAAGATGCATACGCAAGGTGAAGCCTTACCAGGGACCTATAAAGAGGCAACATTCTGTTTCCATTGCAAGACAATTCTTTTATTTGCTTGTGTAGTCACAATACAGTAAAAACAAAATTACATTTGATGGGAAAAGTAAATCTGGCCCTAAACCTCCTACATTTGCTTTGATTTTAAACTTTCACGCTTTCCATCTACCGCTGTCTGATTAAGCACCTGTTTATGTCCTTCTTTTCCCTCTCCTACAAAAAGTTCCAAGAGACAAAGCAATCTTTTCAAGGTTATTCTTTATTGACTGTTCCATCTTGTCTTTTATATCCTCTTTATATGCAAACTCAACAGATAGGCCAGATACTCTGCGTTTATTGGAATGTATGAATATAAATATGTAATGGCCATGAATTGAATAATCTGCGTTGGCTCATTTTCTTCTTTCTCTTAAAGCTGCAATGCTAACAAGAATGATCCTTTGAAGCAAAAGTGCAAAAGAATACGTTTAAAGCAATGCCCCTTAATTGAAGCCATTTTTAGATTTGCAGCTGTGCGTTGCGGTAAATCGATTAGATTTGTTTAGGGCTACCTCAGAAAATCAACAATTGTAGGCAAGAAATGTAAGGAAAATGTAGCATGTGATTTTGCAGATAGTTATTGGTCATTTTTAGTATATAGAATACTAGTTGTTGGGAAGGGGCTATAGCACATACAGTAAAACATTATGAAGTTTATAGTGAAGGATGCATGGAAGGCTGCTAGCTGGCCAACTCCTCTCTGGTATATAACATGAAATTGAAACAATAACTTGTATAATTTTCTTGTTTTGCTGTACTAGTATACATGGCTGATTTATGAAGAATTGCATTTTTGTTGACCTTGCTTAAAATGTTGTTAAAACAAATTGTTTCGGCATGGAATAGATTTATACAAATCTTTAATCCCACCACACGATTTGCATGAGAGATTAAAAATTTGTATAAGTATTACAGCTCAGTGACAGTGCCCAAGCTAATGTCATCAGCAAAGAAGGGTTCCATGTTTCAGATTTGTTAATACAAGTATGGGAACTGTTATCCAGAATGCTCCAGACCTGGGGGTTTCCGGATAATGGATCTTTCCATAATTTGAATCCTTCATACCTTAAGTCTACTAGAAAATCATGTAAACATGAAATAAACTCAATAGACATTATTGCTTCCAATAAGGGTTAATTATATCTTAGATTGGATCAAGTACAAGGTGCTGTTTTATTATTACAAAGAAAAAGGATGGAATCTATGGAATTCCGTAATTCTGAGCTTTCTGGATAACGGGTTTTTGTATAACAGATCCTATACATGTACTTTATTTTGCATTAGATAAAGTTTTGTTCAACTTTTATAAAACAAACCTGTAATTTCGGCTGCATGGTTACCAGTGAATGCATGGATAAAATGCAATAGATGATGATTTGTTATTAAGAGAGGCACAAAAGTAAGGGTGGGTGGTTGAGATAAAACTGCATTTTAGATACACCACATTGGTCAGTTAATAAAATAATTTGCCTTTATAAAGAATTATCAAAATATATTTAAATAATTAGAGAAAACTTTAGAAATGTATATGCTGTTTATTGTATTTAATGTACAGAATATGCCAAATATAGAATGTTCCCTAAAAATAAAATGTTTCCATTAATCTTATGCAAATATTCAAAGGACACAAAAAAGAGTTAATGGCGGGCATTTGTTTGGATGCCCTGACATGGAAAGCTGGAAGTAAGTTTCAGGATCCAAAGACATCAGGACAACTCAATTTTCATTTTTACTTTGCATTCATCAGAAGCATTCCTCTATCATCAGTAAGCAACGTCATGCTTCTTTCTTAATTTGATTTACCGCCTCATTTAACACAGGCTTTCAAAGCAGCTTCTCACACTGATGTTCATCTTTTGTAGGCATAATTTTTTCAAGTACCCACATCTTTTTCACCTTGCATTCAGAATAGGCATCATAATCCAGTTTTACATGTTGGTAACTACAGGTATGGTGCCTGTTATCCAGAATGCTCGGGACCTTACTTTTTCCAGATAAGGTTTTTTCTGTAGTGTAATCTCCATACTCAAAGTCTACTAAAAACTAATTTAGATATTAATTAGGCAGAGTAGGATGGTTATGCTGCTTTTAAAGATTAATTATATTTTAGTTAGGATCAAATGCACAAAATGTAGAATGACACTGGTAGATAGCCATGGAAGTTGCTTATGAGACATCCAATTATAGCGATCGCATGGATGAGAAATGTATTCATTCCATAGTATTCTACACCCAAATGTTCTAAATACAATTACACATTTAGTATAAAACACACAAAATAATGTACAAGAATAACCTTCCCAGGCCCTACCTCCTCTTTTGCAGAGCACCACTTAGGGGCAGATTTATCAAGTGTCAAAGTGAATTCGAAGTGAATATTCGAAGTTAAAAACTTTAAATTTCGAACAATTTTTTGGGTACTTCGACCATCGAATAGGCCTGAATTCGACTTTGATTTGAAGTGAAAATGCTTTGACTATTCGACCATTCGATAATCGAAGTACTGTCTCTTTAAAAAACATCGCCTTCGACACTTCGCCACCTTAAACCTGCCGAATTGCTATGTTGGCCTATGGGGACCTCCTAGAACATATAGCCAACATTTGGCTACATTTTTAGAAGTAGAAGTATAATCATACGATTAAATTGTTCGAATCGTTTGATTAGAAGTACGATCGTTCTACTTCTAATATCGAAGTATGCAATTCGATGGTCGAATTTCGAAGTTTTTTCCACTTCGAAATTTGACCCTTGATAAATCTGCCCCTAAAAGTCCTCCAAATCAGTCCTTAGTTTATCTCTGTGATTTTGGGAGGAATTAAGGAGTCTTTCACATGGGATGACTTCTGCAGTAATTTTTTTTTTGCAAATTTGTACCCTGCAATTGCAGTCTTGTGTGCCAGTGTGCTTCTTCTCCACATGACTTTAAATAAATATTTTTTTAAAATCTAAGCAAAAATGTTTAGGCATATTGGGGTGGAGGTCAAATATAGCTCAACGGTCACTTGCAAATCCATCTTATAGTCAGGATTGTTTTGTTAATGAATAACAAATCTCCTCTCCAAACTGATATTGATATTTTATATAGATCTTAACACCCTAACTCTGGGTTAGCCCAGAACAGCAAATTGTTTAGACGAAATACTTTAAAAAAGCACTGAAGCAAAAGGCAATACAGAATTTGTAAATGCATTTCTAAATGCTGTTTCTAAAGCCTTTTATAAAAGAAGTGTATTACATTTTATATATCTTCACTTACCTAAACAGTTTTGGAGTGTACCGTTTTTTTTGCTATGCTGTTTTATATCTTGCTTAGTTTATTTTTGCTCATTTTTCTTGTTGGAAGAAAGTAGAATTTCCTGTACCCCAAAGAAATTTACCTTCCCTTAAAATTAAATTTTAGCATAATGTAGAATCATCAGAAAATTTGAACTCAGTCTTAATTTTTTATGTTTTGTGGTTTTATATGTTTACTATGCTTGTGTTGTACATCGGGTTGCCGCCCTAGTAAACCACCAGCTAGAGCCCCGGTATTCCAAATTTATCTCAAGATTGTTTCATATGAAAATCGTGGAATGGGAGGCCTAAGGAGCTTTACAGATTCATCAAAAGGTTCATTTAAAGGTGAACTTCACCCTTAAAGTTTTCGAATAGGCAATTCTATTATTTATATACCTTTCGCATATAATATGATGGATATGCGGTCTTAGGCTATTTTAAAGTATCTGTTTTCCCAGCCCACCAAATTTGCTGCTGGGAAAATATTCACTGGTGCTGATTTAGAAACATAAGTGCTAAATTGCAAAAATGCATTTACCTGCAGCAACCAATGAGATATTTGATTTCATTATTTTATCATTTCTTGCTGAGATTTTGCACAGTGAACATAATTTTCTCTTATTTTATGGTGTAGTCACATTCTGGTGTCCGTATATTGAAATATGGTCATTTGCACCCTGTTGTTCATTAAATATTATTTTGAATTAACTGAACTTTCTGATTGTTCTTTCTTAAAATACATGAGAGAGAGAAATGATGGTGAGAGAGGGAAGGGGGTGAGTCGTGCTGAGAGAATATTAGAAAAGCATGTCTTTTTTCAGATGCACCCCGTGGAGAAGCCATTTTCCTGCTGCTGCAAACATTGCTTAAATATGTGCATTACACTTATTCTCCCACTCATGCTCTGATGCCTGAGCTTTTCATTGTTGCTGATCAATATCTATTCCAGAAATTCATGCAGTAGCAGAACAGTGTGATGAAAGATTGCGCCGCTGGTCAGCTATAAATGACTTGATGCCATTTTCAGTAAAGGTTATTTAAAAAACCTCAACCGTGCACAACAGTGCAGAAACACAGGAATAGTGAAATATGCCCTCTGGGAAAATGTATCTGTAAGTGCTTGGAAGCAAAAACCTAGAATTATGAGACCATACTAAACAAGGTTAACAACTCTTTGCTACAAAAGGCAATATTATAACTAAAGCAATATAAGGATTGCAGCTCTTTTTAGAATGAATGCATTTTGTTATACATCATTTTCTGCCACGGCACAGATTCTGATCAATGTTCACTGTGAGGGGAAATGTATTTAATAATGGAGAAATAATGAGTAGATAATAACTTTGCACACTGATATATATCCTCATCTGTGCAACAAAATTTGCTGCGGGTGCATTTACAGGATAGCGAATATTCACATCATTTACAGGATCATTTTGCCTGCAGAACACTATAAAGCTAGTAGAGGTGATATTTTTTTTATTTAAGCCATGTTTTTTGTATTGTGGAGAATGGGGAACAGCTTGATTGTAAAACCAGCAGAAACATTATAATTAAGATTAGATATATATGTGTGTGTGTGTGTATATATATATGAAAAAGTTTGGGAACCCCTCTTAATTCTTTGGAGTTTTGTTTATCTTTGGCTGAGCATTCAAAGTAGCAACAGTAGTATTTGAGCAGTGACATAAACTTTATTGGATTAACAGAAAATATGCATCATAACAAAATTAGACAGGTGCATACATTTGGGCGACACAACAGAGATATTACATCAATACTTAGTTGAACCTCCTTTTGCAAATGTAACAGCCTCTAGATGCCTCCTATAGCCTTTGTCTGGATTCTGGATGGTGGTATTTTTGACCAATCGTCCATACAAAATCTCTGCAGTTCAGTTAAATTTGATGGCTGCTGAGCATGGACAGCGTGCTTCAAATCATCCCATAGATTGGTGATAATATTCAAGTCAGGGGACTGTGATGGCCATTGCAGAATATTGTACTTCTCCCTCTGGATAAATGCCTTTGTAGATTTCGGGCATTTAGGGTCATTGTCTTGTTGGAATATCAGCCCCTGTGTAACTACAACTTTGTGACTGATACTTAAACATTATCCTGAAGAATTTGTTGATATTGGTTTGAATTCATCCGACTCTCGACTTTAACAAGGGCCCCAGTCCCTGAACTAGCCACACAGCTCCACAGCATGATGGAACCTCCACCAAATTTGACAGTAGGTAGCAGGTGTTTTTCTTGGAATGCGGTGTTCTACTTCCACCATGCAAATCGCTTTTTGTTATGACCAAATAAATAAATTTTTGTCTCATCAGTCCAAAGCACTTTGTTCCAAAATTACTGTGGCTTGTCTAAATTAGCTTTTGGATACAACAAGTGACTCTGTTTGTCTTTCTCATCACCCTGGCATACAGATGTTCTTTGTGCAAATTGCGCTGAATTTTTGAACGATGTACAGATTCACTATCTACAGCAAAATGTTCTTGCAGGTCTGTGGAGGTGATCTTTGGGTTGTCTGTAACCATTCTCACAATCCTCCCCATATGCTGCTCCTGTATTTTTCTTGGCCTGCCAGACCTGGGTTTTACAGCAACTGTGCCTGTGGCCTTCCATTTCCTGATTACATTCCTTACAATTGAAACCGACTGTTTAAACCTCAGCTTTTGTAGCCTTCCCCTAAAACATGATACTGAGCAATCTTTGTTTTCAGATCTTTTGAGAGTATCTTTGAGGATGCCATGCTGTCAATCTTCAGAGGAGAGTCAAACAGAACCACAACTTGCAATTGGCCACCTTAAATGCCTTTTATCAAGATTGGACACACCTACCTATGAAGTTCAAGTACAAGCTAATCCAACCAATTTGGTGTTGCCAGTTATCAGTATTGAGCAGTTACATGCATTCAAATTAGCAAAATTACAAGGGTTCCCAAATTTTTGCACAGCCAGTTTTCAGTCATACAACTAAATACTGCTTGACTAAAAATCTATGTTCAGAAAAACCCCAGTACTCAGATGTTCCTGGAAAATGAAAGACATACAACAGTTATCTTTTTTGTTAAAAGTGGAGTAAATTATTATGCAAGCTGAGAGGGGTTCCCAAACTTTTTCATATGTCTATATATATATATATATATATATATATTTATACACATAGATGTATATATACACACACACATTCTTTCATTGTAATTACATAGTTTGTGGTAGTTTCTTAAACAAGCCGCATGGATCCAATGATCCACATGGGAAATCACAGACTCTCAACTTTGCATTCATTAAAGGGCCGTAGGGAAGTTACACTCAGAATCCCACTTGCTTTAAAGGTTCCTATAAACCAGCAGTTATTAGATGCCAATTCTTCTGAATTAGTCTATAGCCTCTTGAGTTGTGGGAGCCAAAAACAATCACGTTTTCATTTGGTATCGGTGGGGGCAATTTACAAACACAGATACTAAACTGTACAAATGTACTTGCCAGTAGAGTGGTTTTGCCTCCCAAACTAGTGCTTGCAAAATGCCTGTGTACAGCTGTATTCAACTGTCTGCTGCACCATTTCTAGTGTACACTAGCCTTAAGCTGGCCATAGACGCAAAGATCCGATCGTACAAATCGAGTATTCGTACGATTTTCAGACCGTGTGTGGAGAGTCCCGACATTTTTCGTCCGTTGGAGATCGGTCGTTTGGTCAATCAGACAGGTTAGAAAATTTCTGTCGGCTGCCGATAGTATCTCTGCATGTATTGCTGATCGTACGATTTTCAGTGGGAGACTGTTACCAGCTTTGTCGGACATAACTTTCGTACGATTGCTGTCAGGGGCAGAACATCGGCTGATCTGTTCTTTTCTACTTTAATTGATCTGAATGGTTAATGGCAGGTCGGGAGATGGGGAAGGCCGATCGTACGAATCCTTGAACGATCGGACTTCCCCAAAATCTTTGCGTCTATGGCCAGCTTTACCCTAAACCACCCTTTACTTTCCAGGGCAGGTGCATATTAACTTCAGTGACAGTCCTTGGCTGTGCTTTTCTAGCATACTCAGTTCTCCCCATCTCTGCATCATAAGTACGGATTCCTTGGACACGTTGTATTCAGATGAATAAAAACTTCTTTATTTATTGATAAATATAATTTGCATGTCAGCTCAGACTCAGCTCATTAATACATGTCCAAGAAATCCGTAATTATGATGTTGGGAAGAAGTTCCATTGCCAGGGAACAGGAATTGGACACGTGACTGTCTGGAACCAATTGGGAAAGCTCCACAAGGGTGAGAGAATTGTCTCCCCCTCTGCACCCTCTCCTTATGCTGCTGGAACCACTGGTTAACATGGGCCCTGGGCATCCTCACAGATTGTCCATATGGTAATCTGCCACTGTCTCAGGTGCTGCCACATCTGGTACCCTTTGAGAGTTTGGGTATTCTGAGCTGAAGCCCAAACACACAGGAGTGAAACACTCCCAAACATTCTCCAAACAGTGGGTCCAAAATAAACAGTTCATTTAGATAGCATTAGTTTTACTGCCAGGAAACCATATCTCTGGTTAACCTGGTATTATATTACAGCCTTTCATTACTACAAAGGTTTCAGTTTGTTATTGATTGGCACTTAAGCAATGCTGATGCATTTTACATTTCCGCAAAGCCTATCTCTTGTTGGTTAGCCTACTTACCTTACAAATGGATATGCCTTATATTACATCAGAGATATCTGCACAATGAATACTCATTTGAAAAAGTACATTTACCCAATTTATAATCTTCTATTTATTTATTTTCATCATTTATTCCGAATAATAAGGTATGTGTGTTTCTTCAAAGGACAAGGCAACCCCAAGAAACAAAAATGCTCCAACTTGTACACCACCAATTCCCTTTCTCAACCACTACTGTGCTATTACTTTCAAAAGAATCTTTTATTTCAAAATTGTGTTTGCATCATTTTTTGTGACTACCATATTTGTTCCCATGGCATCAAAATGGCCACAAATAGCCTTCTGCACATGCACAGACATAACCCCATCACATATGACACAAGCTATCTATGAATTGGAGGATCTTTACTTTAATGTGCATACGCAAGTCTCAAATTGTTGTTTCTGCAAAAGTGAGTCTATGATGTGACTTTCAGTGATGAAGGAGTCTTCCTTTGTTTTCTTAAGATTTCTTTGAGGAATCAGAAAAATGAGCCGCAAGAGAGGCAATTTTGAAGCAGGATCAGTCTGAGGTGATTTGGATTTCAATATACCAGGTACAATTTACAATAGCAATTGTACCTGGTATACAGCAGCTGTGACTTGAAACATTTTAATTGTTAACTAACTGCAAAAAGACTTCCAGAAGTGGTTATTTATTAGGTTTGCTAATGTTACATTAATGTTACATTTAAACCTTTCCCTTCTTACATTATACATAGAATTGTATGACTTATTCAATACCAAAGTAATAAAAAGACAAGTTCCACCGTGTTAAATTTTGTTTACAAACTTGCCTCATTGGCGCAGTGCCCCTGACTGACTATTTAGTTGAATGTCTAAGAATAAGTAGGCCAGCATATGAGTTTTCACCATAGTTGACCTTCAAGATGAGCTTTTAGGTCTAACTAGGAGAGCAAATAGGCATTGTCCTCAAATCAACCCCTATCTGGTTTCAGGTTGAATACCAGTGATAGGCAAATCTGTCCTGATTCACCCAAAAAATATTTTTAAGTATTTTTAAAATGAGGGCTACCATGGTCAGAATCCTCCTACCACTTCTCATTTATAACTGGACATCACACTGATATCT
This sequence comes from Xenopus laevis, assembly GCF_017654675.1. Taxonomy (NCBI): domain Eukaryota; kingdom Metazoa; phylum Chordata; class Amphibia; order Anura; family Pipidae; genus Xenopus; species Xenopus laevis. The sequence goes on from NC_054388.1 coordinate 77,003,604, forward strand.
ACAGCACAGGAAACACGAATGATGATTACTATGAGAGCTCCTGGAAGAAAAAGGCAGCAAATTTCTTGATGTTAGAATCATACTGTAGATGTAGCTCAGCATTGAGCACAATTGGTTGACAAGCTGCTTTTATTAACATCATGTTGAGATTGCAGAGTCCTGAGACAAAATACCATTGTACCTCACTAAGGAGACAAATAAACGAATGCAGTATTATGATCCTGAAGGAACTATGGAAATACTTGCTGTGGATCAACAAGCAAACACTTATGACTGTGGGGTTTATGCTACTGCATTTGAGTTCTTGTCCAGTGGAAACCCCATCTGCAAGAATGATCAAAAGAAAATGAGAAGACACCTTATTTGTTGTTAATAGAAGGAAGTTTACTGCATTTCCCAAAAAAGCAGATGCCCATGTGATTGGATTGGAACCCAATTTTGCATGGCTGGATAGAAAATGAGCTGATATAATACAGTATACTCTCTCCATGGGGTAAATTTTCTAAGCTGTGAAAATTCGCCAGGCGACAATTCGCTCAGACAACTCTGATTTACTAAAATGCAAAGTTGCGTCCAGGGCTAGCATTACTTTGGCAATACGAGCAAATCAAAGCGAAGATGCGCAACTTCATTGCAACAAATACATTACATTACACAAGTCCAGGGAACCTTAATAAAGAAAATAGAGTTGTTATAATGCCTACACATGCGCCCACTGTATAGTTTATGTTCCATATGTTAGAAAATGTATGGGGAACCCGGTTACCCAAAAACATTTATAAGGACTTTTGTAGGCTATCACTCTGAAAAAAGGAAAATACGCCAGCGTTTTTTGGACTTAGAAACTTTTTCCACTAATAAATATGATGTAAGTAAGAGAAGAATGAGGAAGATCTATGCACTTCAGTGCACTTTGCCTGGTCTGAGCTGGCAAAGGCAAGTCTAGCGAAAAAGGTAACATTCAGTAAAATCCGCATCTTGGTGAATTTGCGGAGCAACGTCCATTCGCCAGAGTGAATCACCGCTAGCATCTATCTCCTTCACTAGTGAAGTGACACCTGTGCCCATTAGTAAATCTGTGAAGTCCCTCAAAACTGTAACGCTGGCGAATCTTCCCCAGCGTTAGTTACTTTGCCCTTTAGTAAATCTCCCTCATAGTTTGAATCAAGAGTGCACCATGCAGTTTGCATTGCACCTACTGATTTTGCTGTGCCTTTGCTGTTGATTCAGTTTTGTTAAAGACTATGTGGGACATTCACTAAGATTCGTAGTAACTTCGCCGCACTTCGTCAGGCGTAGTTTGCCAGCGCTCCGCAAATTCACTAAAATCCGAAGTTGTGCTCAGGGGTAGCGTAAGGTTGCGAAGTTGCGCTAGCGTTGATTCGCTAAACAAAGCAAAGTTACGCTAGCGATGGTTAATTTGCATACGGCGCCAAATTCAATTTCAATGGAGGAATATGTAGCAGCACTACAAATGCCTGGGAAACCTTCAAATAAAATTTTTATTTTGCCCACTGTATAGTTAAGTTGCCATGAGTTAGGAAATGTAGGGGGGAAGGAGGGGAGCCCCAAAAAATTTTTCAATCTTTTTCAGCCTATCACCCATAATATAGAAAAAATGCCAGCGTTTTTTGGGACTTAGAAAATTTTTTAACTTTTTTTGAAGAAATCCCTATCTACTCTGTTGCGCTTCGCCTGGTCTGAGGTGGCGAAGGAAGTCTAGCGTAAAAGGTAGCGTTCAGAACAATGCGCGCGTTAGTGAATTTGCGTAGTTACGTCCGTTGCGCAAATTCACCAGGCGTATAGTCTGTAGTCAGGTGATCCCACTGGTGTCTAATAAAAGGGCAGCCAAGTTTGGGAGTTTTACTTTGAAAGCAGCTAGTAAGTTGCAGGTAAAACGTAGTCGTCCCTTAAAATGTATAATGACGCAATAGAATTCTTAATGAATCAGATGAAAATTGAGCATAGGACTGGCCAGATATGGGATGAATTTGACATAGTTGGCCAGCTTAAATATATTGCAATATATGGACAAACAATCCCTGTTTTGTTTAAAGGGTAAGGCATTTTTCAGTAGCAGTATGCACAAAATGTCTCTGTCTTAAATATATTGATAATGGGTTGAATGCTGAGGACTCTTGTAATTGTCTATATGTATTTGGTGGTCACAGCCTCGTTGCACCCCTGCCTAATTTTTTTAAAAACTAGGGGTGAGCACAACTTTCCAAGAGGGACCGAAACGTTGGAGCACTGTGATGTGTGAAATGAAATAATAAAAAGACACTTGTTTTACAAAGGGAAGTGCTGGCCCAGGAATGCTTTATTCCAGATTTTGATATATATATATATATATATATATATATATATATATATATATATATATATATATATATATATATATATATATATATATATATAGTATTTATCTATAGCTCACCACTACCATTGTGATAGGAAACTGCCCACTAATCTTTTTAGTGGTAATTCCCTATATTTTTGGATATGGAGGAGTAATCCATAGCATTAACAACTGTTTAGTGCTTTTAATTCCATATTCCATAAATACTGTATGCCAATAGAAAATGAGATGAATACAAGGCATAAGAGAAACATTTTTGCAACACAGAAGTATAGTAAAATAAGGGTACCCCTTAAAACCATGTGCTCCACCCTATCTTTCTGAATTAGGAATCAAATGCTTACAGGAAAAAATTCAAAAGTAATTATAGTTGAAAGTATTAGCATTATGTGTGCATTAGATTACCATCACATTGCCTCTCAGTGTGCTCCTCTGGTTACGTAGTGCTTAAAATGCCCAATTCTCTCAAGAAATAATAAAACATAATTGTAGAGATTAATATTTATTTACTGTATAAAAATTCCAACATGAGGGTGAACGCATGCACATTTAGGGGGTTATTTATCATGGTCCGAATTTATCTCAATATCGGCTGCTACAAACTCTGATCTAACCCACTCGGGTTTTTAACGCTTATTTATTATTACATTTTCCCGAAAATTACCTTTGCAGGAAAAGCTCAGATTTTCAAGATTTTTTCGTGAATTTTCCCAGAAAACTCAGAATTTTCACTTGCAAGCTCCGAAAACATTGTGAAAGTGCCCGAAACCCCCGACACAACCAGAAATCTATGGGACTGTTCCCATTGACTTTTATGCAACCTCAATGTGAATTTTTACTATACTAACATGTATTTTTTAGGATATCTTGTATCCAATTGAAATCCATGCATATATCCAACTGTTCCAATTCATTAGCCAATGAGATGTGGCATTGAAATTTGAAAAGGCTTAATATGGTGCACTCTAGTGAAACACTTTTACAGCCTCTGATGAAGTGAGATTACTCACGAAACGCGTTAGGCCGAGGACTTTGATTTTAAGAGTGAGTGGATACTTTTAGTGTAATAAAGCATAAACCATATCTCTGAGTCCCCTTTTTCTGATTTGCCCGTATTGATTTCCCAGTACCAGGAGGCTCGGTATCTGCCTTGTTTCCTATGTGTACCTTTTGTAATGGTGTTGGTCCCAGGTTGATGGCTTTCCAGGTATTGAGCCAATGGATACAACTCCAGCTCCCCCTTGTAGCTCCTATGCAGGAGTTTATCTCTGATTGATTCCATCACCCTGATCCAGTTTACCTTAGATATCAGTGTGTTGTGGAAGAAAGCTCTTTCTTAAATAACACTTTCAGAAAGAAAGAAAGAAAGAAAGAAAGAAAGAAAGAAAGAAAGAAAGAAAGAAAGAAAGAAAGAAAGAAAGAAAGAAGTTCACAGAAGATTGTTTCAATAAACCTTTGAATTGTTTAAAGGAGAAGGAAAGGTTAAAACTAAGTAAGCCTTATCAGAAAGGTCCATCTAAATATACCAGTAAACCCCCAAAGTAATGCTGCTCTGAGTCCCCTGTCAAAAGAAACACAGCATTTCTTTCCTTCTATTGTGTACACATGGGCTTCTGTATCAGACTTCCTGCCTTCAGCTTAAACCTCATTGCCCTGGGCAAAAGCATGCTCAGTTTGCTTCTCTTCCCCCACCCCCTCCCTTCTCTGCTGTAATCTGAGCCCAGAGCAGGGAGAGACTCAGGCAGGAAGTGATGTCACACCACATTAATACTGCAGCTCCTATTCTAAACAAACAGAGAGTTTCTAGAGCTTTTTACTCAGGTATGGTAAAACATTCTACAGAATAAATATAGCATTCTAGCTTGCACTATTGCAGCTAATCTATTGGCAATAAAATGCCTCCGTAGCTATCCTTCTCCTTTAAGTGCATAAGATTGGAAAGGCATCCCCCCGCTGATGATTTGTTATTCCTTTTGGATGTTCCAGTAAACCTTGTTGTTTTAATGCAAAATGTTTCAACTATGTTTGTGTTGGGCATTAAATTCAGAGTCCTGAATGCGGACATGACTGCTAGCTAATTATGGAGCTGTCCGCTATCTTTGTCTGGATTCCCAAACAATATAATAATAATGCTCCAAAAAGCAAAGTTTATCTCCCCATTGTAAAGAGAGACATGTGCTTTTAATGCATCAATGTAACAGATTCTGGCCAGGAAATTATAGACCACTATATTTGATACCTGCCAAGGCAACATGATATTGTAAGAGAATGTATAGTTTCATATAATAATCAGTAAATGACTTACTGAGAGCATGGCTACCTATCATGAATTCTGTATGAGAAAGAATCGATAATGTGGATCAGGGCAGTATAGCTAATGCTTGGATTTAGCTTGTATTTATCCAGAGGAAATAATGTAAATAGAACAAAAGAGCAAAATGTTATAGATTAGGTATGTGGCTGAATGGCATGGCATAATAAAGACAATGTATTTCAGATCAGGAAGCTGGTATGGAAAATTGGGTGACAAACATCGCCAAGTATTATCATATGTAGACTAATAAATACTGATTACCAGGTGTTTTCTTTAAGACGTACTGTACTGTATATATACAATATAGAATTCCTCTCCAGTTACAGTCTGATAGAAAATATAATAATCAATGTAGCGGACAACTGAACTGAACAGCACTAAAATGCTATAACAGCAAGCCTGCACTGGGTCTGAAGTAGGATTTTACTGACATGTGTATAGGGCTATTAGAATGAGCTTTCACTTTAACTGCTTGTATTAGTTCAACCTCCTCTCACTTTCCTACTAATGTTACTGGAACGCAGGAAACTTGGTTACCAAACCCTGTGACAGGCTACCCAATGCTGTACTTTTTGTCCATGATATAGTATCTATTTTCCTTTTGGAAATGGGACATACAGGGCCTAGGGGGTTTTGTAGGCCCCATGTTCCAAGTAGCACCTGGGGGTTTTAGTAATCTTGCTCATCTGGCATCCAGTGCTTATTGAGGCTTCTTGCCCAATACCTATGTTTTAGCATGGGCAAAGGGCTTGTAGGACCCATGTACTAAGTAGCACTTGATGTTGGTATACAACTTACATGGCATAAACAAGCAATCCATTATGAACTAAGAAGTTGTTGTGATATAAGCTTCAACCAGGAGGTGTAAAGATGCCTTGTAGTCAAGTGGACTCATTTACTATTATAAGTGCAGTGTGCAACATTTTTTTTATCCATGATACAGTGTTATCTAGAGCATAATTAAGAACACCCACAAAATTGAAAGCTCGAGAACATTACAATTCTGTAGGTAAATTATGCGTTACACTTGTATCATGGGGAAAATGTTGCATTGTCAGGAATAAACCATGGTGAATTGCTTCCACTTTACCCACTGCAATACATCCATAAATAAATGTCTTTATGAACACCACTTTCATGGACCTTATTTTGCATTTGCAAAATGCATATGATATCAATTCCTGGTAGTCTGTTCCAATGCAGGTAAATCTGAATGTTTAAAGTCTGTAAATGTTTTAAGGGGCAAGTTTTCGTTAAATTATTGTTTATGTTTTAAATAAATGAAAACCATTTTTAAACCATTTCATTGATTCATTTAACTCATTCTATTCCATCCAAAATGCAAAATGTTATGGATAAAGGTGTCAGTGACTATGGCAACCAGATAGCCAATTAAAAGAAGTGTGGCAGAACAAAAAATGAATACAAATCTGAAAACAAAGTATAAAAACAGGAAGGTTAGAAAATGTCTTAGAAAGCCAATGTAGTAGAATGAAAAACAGAATCTTTCCCTTGGTAACAGCCCAGCAGGGAAATGGTTAGCCATGAAAGCATTGGCCCATGGCACTTCCTTATTACATATGCCAGCTACAATCATACTCCCTTATCTAGTGCGGCGCCTGTCACCAGCGGATGGTAATTGACAATGAAATTGATGCCACAGAGAAGTGAACCAAGAAGACAGAGAACAAGGCAACATGACTTAGAAATGCACTTAGGAAGGGTCATCAGGAGTGTAAATGAGACTGCTTCTAAACTCTAATGAGAAAATGATAAAAATCCAATTCACTGAGCAAACTAGTCTTTGAGGCTTGCTTCTGAGCTCGCTCATAGAAAATATCTCTGCCTTTTCATGTGGCGGCACAAGGGATTGAAGGAAGGCAGAGTTAAATATTAGCATATGTAAACAGAACAAATAGCAGTTTTGGAAATCAGGCCTAATAATCCTTTGTGTTGCTGTCCAAGCAGCATTTGTCTGTCTGTCTATCTAGTTCTGCTGGCCAGAGCAGATGAATGTATACAGATCAGTATAGGATAGGCTACATAACGTCAGACAACAAAGTCATATAATAAAGAGAATGCATTTGTGATCAGGAAGTTGGTGTGGAAAGCAGAGCAACAGACTGCAGAAACTATTACCTTATGAAGACTTATAAGAACTGATTAGCATGTTAAGAGATGGGTGAATGTAACTGTAAATAAACAGTATATAATAATGTAGTTCCTCTCCAATTATATTTCTACTACCAAGCAGAAAAATCAATGTAATTGACTGCTTTGCATCATGGGTCACTTCTTTTGATTGCTGGCAGAACTTAAATAAAGCAATTTTGCTATACAGGCAAGTAATCCATAATCTAAGAGCCTGACAGATGCCCATGCCATCACTAACAGTGCCCTGCTAACTGATTTTCTTTTACCCTGTAAAAATAATTCATTGCATTGTACTTTAATCTACCATGAACCCATGATTTTCGCCAAATAACCCTAGTGAATTTTTTGATGCTTAATGGTATATTGTAACGTTTAGGCATAGTGTCCCACAATACATAAGATCTGATGCAATATTCTAATATTAACAATTAATATAAGGAATAAAGAAAGCAGTGATCATGGCAGGAAGACTGCATTTAGGCACACACATCAAATTCATGTATTACAAGGGGGTCAGTATTTAAATACAGATGTGGATAGGAGTACATGTCAGCAGATCTGTTGGTTACTGGTCATGGGGCTTCTCCTTTTCAGTCTGCCCCATTCATATATGGCTTCACTGGTTTTATTTTGGGCAGCATGTAGCAGGTTTGGTTGTAGAGAAAGCAGCTGCTGGTTAGGTTGGGTAGCAGGTCTGAGTGTGGGTCGCATATTGGTTGTGGATACACCCAGTAAGACCTGGATAGGTATTTTATTCATTTCTATGCAAGTTATATGACAGGACAGTTTTCATACAGTAAATGCTCTGCAGTTAAAAAAATAAGAAGAATCATGAAATAAAGTTTTTTTTTTATACATTTTTTTAAGTATATTTTGAGATTTGTCTACGGATGAAGAAAAAGTCAGTATTTCCATTTACCAATTTCATAATGTTTCCTCCTGCATGAAGTATTTAGAAGTTATATAATATTTTTAGCCAATGTCTTTTGCATGACCAAGACTACCTACTGGTAGGCAAGCATGGCATCACCCTAGGTCACTAAATTGTAAAGGAAATGAACTTTTTATGATTTTTTAAAAAAAAATATTGTCCAATTATACTTATACTTTCTTATATTTTTGATATTTACAGTACATGCACCCAGGCAATGCTTTGAAAATAAAAAAAGAGCACATACAATGTTCTGCTCCCATTTGAGTTCATTGAGGGTCTCAAAAATGTATTGTGGGAATCAAATTGCAGAATTGGTCATTCTTTTTTCAAAGTACAGACAGCAACACTTCAAACATAGTCTATGTTTTATTTTCAGTTTTTTTGCCCCCCAGAAAATTTTGATCATGACATATGCAACAAGCAAATGAATAGCCAAAGTAAATCCTTCTATTTGTTCATGCATAAGAGAGCTGTAGCCCCTTTTACTTAATACTCTGCCAATGTTTCATCTTCTGTCCAATAAGAGGCAGCTCGTCTCTTGTCTCAGCAGACTGACTGAAGCCCCCACATTGTTGACAATTTTTTTTTATATAATTCCACTCAGTCTAAAGATTAAAAGTTTAATGGCACCGTCACATTCCATCATTATGACATACTATCACTGTTGTCACTTTCCGTACATTGTCACAGCTATGCAACTGTCATGCTAACAAAATCACAGATTGTGCTTGTGATGGGCGAATCTGTCCTGTTTCGATTCGCTAAAAAATTCTCGAAACTGAGAAAAAATTAGCAAAATGGCGAAAAATTTGCAAAATGCATTGAAGTCAATGGGCGTCCAAGTCATTTTGACGTGCAACAATTTTTATGCTTGTGACAATTTTGACGCACAACAATTTTTTTTGTCGCGGCGGATTTTTTGTGTGCAAATGTTTGCCACAGTTTTGCAAAAACATTGAAACGCGGAAATTCGCCCCAAATCCATGTCTGGCAAACATAATTGTCACAATGGCATGCTAAAGTGTGTAACACTATGAAGAATAGTGTGAGTCACGGTGAATAGTAAATATGTCATAGGGATGAGCAATCCAAGCTGCAAGAAAGTTATAAAAGCATTTTAGCTATATAACCAACATGCATTTAATCACATGCAGCCCTCAGCTTCTTTCTGTAGAGTATGTTACAAATCTGACAGATGCAGGTTTTAGTCCTAAATTCAGGCACAGGGCAGGGTAGGCAGAAAAAGGGCAAGTCAATAAACTGGAATATAAGACAATATAGAGCACCAAGGAACATTCAAACCAGGTCCTGAGGGTTGTTTTATTTTTGAATTTGTCGCTGAAAGCTAGGGGCACATTTACTAAGCTCGAGTGAAGGATTAGAATGAAAAGAACTTCGAATTTTGAAGGTTTTTTTTGGGTACTTCAACCATCGAATAGGCTACTTCGACCTTCGACTATGTCTTCGACTTCGAATCGAACGATTTGAAATAAAAATCGTTCGACTATTCGAGCATTCGATAGTCGAAGTACTATCTCTTTAAAAAAAACTTCGACTACCTACTTCGCCACTTAAAACCTACCGAGCACCAATGTTAGCCTATGGGGACCTTCCCCATAAGCTTTCTAAGCAATTTCTGATCGAAGAAAAATCGTTCGATCGATTAAAATCCTTCGAATCATTCGATTCGATCTTTCCTTCGATCGTTCGATCAAAGTAAATGCGGTAAATCCTTTGACTTCGATATTCCAAGTCGAAGGATTTTACTTCGATGGTCGAATATCGAGGGTTAATTAACCCTTGATATTCGACCCTTAGTAAATGTGCCCCCTAGTGTTGCACAGGCTCAGTAACATCATTGGGATACCAAACTATCATGACTGCCTGATTATCACCTTCTTAATTGAAGTTAGAATACTGAATAGCATAATTAAGGGTACAAATAAAAGCTTTGAAGAGGTATTATTTTTTAAAAAAAAGCTCTTTTCAGGGTTGGGGTCCAAAGTCCCTTCTTTTTTTATTAACAAAGAGATAAGTTAACTCTTAAAATATTAAAATACCCAGACTCTCCAGACACTCAAGGAGTATCTGTCTAAATTTTTGAAAGAGAAAGAAACCTTGTCTGTATTCCTTTCTTTGGCTGCTATTGCTTCATTAAAAATAGAGAAAAACTTAATCTAGGTCAGGAAATAGGAACAGATTATAATAGGCAAATTGATTGAAAGACCTTATCCATCTGCTGTTTCATGTGTTTCACAACAAATGCTCTTCTGAAATAAAGCTTAAGACTTTTTTAATTTTTTGATTAAGTCTCTGAACATTCCATCTATGGCAAATGCTGGGAGTGACAGGCAAGGACCACCAAAGCAAGCATTCCCTCATGTCACCAGCAGTGCCTGCCATAGTCATAGTATTACAATTCCTTTAAAATGGGAAATGATGGCACGTAATAAAGGTTGTTTTGTTGAGGTGTTATTCATCATAGGGGTCAAATCTCCTGGTTTACTGTTAGGCCTAAGAATCAGAAATTACTATGTCCAAGAGTACTACTCTTACTCCAATACAATACTCAGTTACAGATAAAATGTGGTCTTGTTGGTGTCACTTTCTTGTTGCCTCCAAAAACATATTCCATTGCTGACTTTAACGATGAAATGTTGTCCCCAATGGATAATCAGCTTTTATCAGACCCTACGTGGGCCCGTTAGCTAACTTGTTAATACTGCTGCCTTCCTGTGCTGGAGTTCAGTTCCAATCTGGGTACATCAGCCAAAATGGACATAAATAAAATAAATGGCAGCCATGCTGTTTCACATACCCTATAAGTCTACAATATTGTAAAATAAAAGAGTAAAATGTGAATAAATAAGCAGGTTTGGACTATGATAAATGAGACTGATATCTTATTAGAGGGCAGCAGATGACATATTTAGAGCTACAAGGCAAGTGCAATATCCATAAACTTTACAAAGCTTCTGCTATTACATCAATAACATATCAAAGCATGTGCAAGTTGAAGATCTAAAATATTGATCCAAGTGTTTCCTCTTGTTCACTGCAGCTAAAGAGGTCATGAGTACTTTGTATGAAGTGGTTTTCTTTCTTTTGCGACTGCTTTTGATCAGTTGATGTCGCTCCACAGGTTGCAGTGAGTACATTTCTATGGCTGATGTGGTTGCATTGTAATTATGGCTTAACCACTTACCTATGCAATTTGCTTTGCAGTATAGAGAAACAGAAGCAGACGAGCCAGAGTTGACACAGACAGAAATATAAGTAACTGAGCTTTTTGCCAGAGCCTCTGCTAAGTGAATTTGAGTCTTTTGTGGAGCCTTCATCTAGTCAACTAGATCCTGTAATAGTCTCTCTGGAAGAGCTGGACAGGATTAGGACTACCTATATTGAGCAGCTTTTGGCTCCACAGAGGAGTGATAGAAGGGATTAGATCCCAAAGGCATTGTTGCCTAGTCAGGGAACCAGAGACAGGGCCTAGGGGCTTAGATAGATCCCACCTGGGTTCCACATAAGAGTTGTCCTCAGAGAAAACAGGAGAAACTCTGGGTAGACTGATATTCCCATTTCAAGCACTTCTAGAGGGTTGTTAATGTGAGTACACATGCGACTGGTCTCTGGATTTGTGTTCATAAATAAATTCAGTTATTGTTGAAAGCAGCACTGGTGTCTATTCTTGATTAATACCATTGAACACTGTAGGTTATACCACTGCAAGGGCTTGCTCCCTGAGCATTGACATCTTATCTGGAGCACACATGGGGTAACGCTACAAGTTGGAGCAACGGTGCTACTCAAGTTACTATAAGCATAAACAGGTATAAGATCTATTACCTGGAATGCTTGGGACCTGGGGTTTACAATATTCCCCTTGATAAGGGGGTTGGTTGTTAAATTTTGGTTGGAACAACACAATACACTCCCTCAGACATAACGATTTGTAGGCTAGTTATCATGCTATGTAAAAAGTTAGAAAGCAAGAGCAAACATCTGATTGGTTGCTGTGAGCAACATCACCAGTAATGTTTTATAGAGCACTGGCAAGGCTCCATCTAGAATAACAGGACAATATTGTACAGAGAAGGGCAACTAAGCTAGTAAAAGGTATAGCAAATCTTAGCTATGAAGGAAGACTAGCCAAATTGGGGATGTTCAGGCTGAAGAAGAGGCATTTAATGGGTGATATGATAACTATGTATAAATATATAAGGGGATCATATTATAATCTCTCTAATGCTTTATTTACCAGTAGGTGTTTCCAGCTGACACGAGGTCACCCATTCCGTTTAGAAGAAAAGAGGTTCCGCCTAAATATTCGTAAGGAGATTTTACAGAGAGAGCTGTGAAGATGTGGAATTCTCTCCCTGAATCAGTTGTACAGGCTGATACATTAGCTTTAAGAAGGGGTTGGTTTTAGCAAGTGAGGGAATACAGGGTTATGGAAGATAGCTCATAGTACAAGTTGATACAGGGACTAGTCGGATTGCCATTTTGGAGTCAGGAAGGAATTTTTCCCCCTCTGATGCAAATTGCAGAGGCTTCAGATGTGTTTTTTTTTTGCCTTCCTCTGGATCAACTGGCAGTTAGGCAGGTTAAAAAAAGTTAAAAGGTTGAACTTGATTGACGTGTGTTTTTTTTCAACCTAACTTACTATGTTACTATGTTTTACTCCACAGCATGATAAATAGACCCCTTGGTGTTATCTATGCATTTTTACAAAATAAGTGTGCCACTGTGGACCTTATTTAACTCTTTCCAACTCATATATGGGCAAATGTAGAAGACCTTAAGTATGGGGAAATATCTGGCTTTACAAATGATTTACTGTTACCAAGCTATTAGTTGGTGTGGGATGGGTCAAGAAAGAATTCTTATGACCTCAAGATTAAGGGGGTTATTTACTGAACTCCGAATGCAAAAATCCCGAAAAATTTGTTATATTTTTTTATGAAATCGGACTTTTAGAAAATCACAAATTTTTCTGAATTTATTAAACCCCAAAGATGGAAAAGTCCGAATTAGAAAATCCGGCATCTCAGACCTGTTGAGGTTGCATATTAGTCAATGGGAGAGGTCCCAATGATTTTTTGATGTGCGCTGGGTTTCGTGCAATTCCCTGAAGTTTTTAGGCAAAAAAGCATAAGAAATTGGAGTTGTCGGGTGAAAAATCCGAAAAAATTGTGAAAATCAGAATTTTTCCCGCAAAGCAAATTTTCGGGAAAATGTAATAATAAATAAGCATAAAAAACGAGCGGATTTGATCGATGTTTCTAGCAGATGTTAAAATCAGACTTTGATAAAAAAAACCTAAGTGAATATGAATTGCACTGGTAATAAGAAAATATTCTTTTTCTATATCTGTATATTTGAAAAAAAGATTGCTTACATACAGTTGATTAATCACAGGAGTTCAGTAGATGCAAATGGACTGAAGTAGCCATTATAGGATTTTGATCAAACAGACCCAAAGGGCCATTTATAAGAGATAATAGAAATTGTAGCCATCGGGAGGTTTATGAGAAAGCGGTGAATGTAGATGGGAGATGATGATACTGGTTAAAAAACCCTTAAAATTATACCAAGCACTAGGATTTTTTCCTATTTGGTAGATAAAATATGCTAAAAAATAGAAGGCATTCACAAATCTCTGCTATGCACATAGCACTGCCTTATATGATTAAGCATGTAGGAGAAAAGTGTGAATGGTTTGGTATAAACGATAGCTAAAAGAGAAGTGGTAATTGTTCTACAATAATACGGAGTTGAAATCTATCAGTATGGGCAACAGCCTATCACCGGTTGGATGTGGGTGGAGGACATATCGTTGATAAAGGACATGTTAAAGAGAGGAGATGGAAGTTTGAGGAAGCAGACATAGGAATGTGAGTGTGAACATTAGTGGTGTGGATATATCTGATACTTGAGGGACCCAAGGGTTGGGTGAGTTCTGTTTACTGGTACAGGTTTGGACAGGTGCAGGTTAAGTTTTGTTATTGGCAGATCTCCTTAAGACCCTGTGAGTTACCATTCAGTGATCAGCCACCATCCTGTTTCCCCTCTGTGATGTCACTGGCCAGAATAGGCTCAGACAAGTGCAGGTTCCCTACGGGTGGGTGTGGGTGATTCACAGATCACTAGTGACAATGTAGAGATGTATATTGTGCCATTGGGAAGGAGGTGAATTCTCAGGCATGCAGCTGACAAAAAACAAGTTGAATTTGACCTTTTTATGTTGGATATTCAAAAGTTGAAGCTTTATTTGGAGTTTCTATTGAGGGTTGTATCAAGTGCTGGACTGGATCCCCATAAAGGGCGATATATATATATATGTGTATATATATATATATATATATATATATATATATATATATATATATATATATATATATATATATATATATATATATATTTATTGTTTGTTATAGTTTATACAGGAGCAGTGACCAGCTCCATGTTGTAGCTCCCACCTTTCCCAGCTATAGTCAGGTGATCCCACTGGTGTCTAATAAAAGGGCAGCCAAGTTTGGGAGTTTTACTTTGAAAGCAGCTAGTAAGTTGCAGGTAAAACTTAGTCCCTTTGTAAAATGTATAATGAAGCAATAGAATTCTTAATGAATCAGATAAAATTGAGCATACGACTGGCCAGATATGGGATGACTTTGACGTAGTTGGCCAGCTTAAATATATTGCAATGTATGGACAAACAATCCCTGTTTTGTTTAAAGGGTAAGGCATTTTTCAGTAGCAGTATGCACAAAATGTCTCAAATATGTCTTAAATATATTGATAATGGGCTGAGTGCAGAGGACTCTTGTATTTGTCTATATGTATTTTGTATATTAGAAAGTGAAATGTGTGGCCTCTCATTGCCGGATATGTGCTTACACCCTATAAAATGGTGTGATTGCTCTCATACTGCCCCCTCATATCTTGATACACACGGACTATAGAGAGAACTGTATAATGTTGTGTAAATAGAGAGATGCTCTAATTCACAGACTTGCTGAAATGTTTCCCTTCTAATTATTCTGCAGCTGTGAACGTGGAAAGATTTTCAAAGAAACACAATTAATAGAGTGGTTGAATGGAAACTGATTAAAGCTCCAGGGACTCAAATCCTCAGGAGCGTTTGCAATAATATACTTTTCTGTAAATTCTCGAAAAAGACAAGCTACCGTAAGTAAATAAAAAAGCACCATGCAAAAAATAAACCATACTTGGATTCTGAAAATGCATTATAAAATAAAGAGCAATTCTGTTTTTTTTTCTTATCCCTGAGCTTTTATTCTCTACAAAATTAGTGCCTTGTTGTAAAATGATTGCATGCATCAAATGCACATCTATGCTGTAATCTAGCCAATTAAAATTGGAAAAATCCTTTGAAATAGAAAAAACTATTTTTTTTCATTCCCATTAATTTTGTTTGTGTGTCTGCATTTTAAAAGTAGTACATAAAGATGGCCTAGTTGCTACTAACAGAATAATAAGAGCTATCATTCAAACAAAGCTGAAACCTGCAATAAAATATATCTTTGTGGTTTATTGTGACCATAATGACTGAAGGTAGGGTTTGGATTTCATATGGGTGGTGTGCTCTTTCCTTCCCTAGCATAAGGTTGATAATTCCTCTTAATAAGCTATAATATACAGTACTTTATTGTCTCTGCTATCACTCAGAATTATTAAGCAAAAGGGAAAAAGTTTATATGCAAATATTCAGGGATAAATAAAGGAATCAGGGGTGAGTTTAAAGGAAGAAAAAAGGCTAAGCAATAAGCCCAACCAAAAAATGTAATAAACTACAGTTTTAAAGCAGTGTGTGCACCCAAAATCCAATTTAGTATATTGCAACAATAAGTGCACCAATACTGTGTGAACGTGTGAACTAAACATAGAAAAAAAAATTTAAATATAATAATAATGGTATTTGCCCCTTATTTTCATACTGGTCTCTCTTGAAATTTAAAATGATTTTACTGCTTCTGTGACACACACCTGTATTTTTCTACCTTCTTTTTGACTTGTTGCCATAGAAACTCTTAGATAAAGGTGTTGATTTGCAGGCATCATTCATAGCAGAACAATAAAGCAAATTAGTTTCAAAATTAATACGATGCATAAAAAATCCATTTTAATTGTAATTTAGTCACTTCAAAATGCTTTAAAAGCCTTTGCTTTCAAGCAGTGCTAACACTCACCAACATTAAGCAACCTGCAGTGAGAATTGGACGCTGCATTCAGGGGTCTTTATTTAACCAAAGAACTCTACAAGTTTTGTATGTTGTGGATGTTATGACATTAAAGGATAACTAAACATAAAATGGACTTTTCCTTCACAGTCAGCAGTAAATATAACAGTACCTCACCTATGGAAACGTTCCAGCTCCACGGAGATTATTTACGTCTCAAAGTAGGGCATCAGCAAATATGTTTGTTCGTCCCAGTGGAAATTTCTAAAATCATATTTGTCTATTTGGCATTCAGTGATCTGCTTTTGCTTATGACAGCAAGAAAATATCAGGATGAGCCAAAACATTAAAATAAATCTAAGCCTGTAACCCGAACAAGAAAAGAACCAGGAGCTAAGCTTCCTTGTTTATCACTTTACTAATTTAAATAGCATATTAGATAAAACTGAAAAAATAATACAAACCATTTAGGGAAAATGACCAGGTTTGCTGTTTCGAAACGGAACACATAATACAGTGTCGGACTGGGATGCCAGGGGCCCACCAGAAAACCTTAGAACATGGGCCCACTTTCCAAACTACTATATCTCCTCTCCTCACTCAACCTCTTTATTCTCCTGGTCTTTTATCTCTACATACTATACTCTATTCTTCCATTATTAATCCTCTTTTTTCCCATAAATAAATAGGGAATGCCCGTGAAATTGTAAGAGGCAAGAGGGCCCACTGACACCTGGGCCCACCGGGAGTTCTCCTGGTATCCCAGTGGGCCAGTCCGACACTGACATAATATGATAGAATGGTGATGATTACTGGCCTGCAGGATATTTAATTTTCAACTTATGAGGAATAGTTCTCTGGAAGGTTAAACCTCAGTGCTGTTTGAATTTCCTTTCTTTTCTACTGAACTATGGCTTTGGTTCATGTAACCTGCAGAACAAGGTGTCTAAGTATGGTTGGGACTAGGAAATTGTGATGCCCAAACTTGTCTATGTGTAATATTAGTAGTGTAATATTAATATCTTCTACCCCTGGTATTACCACATGATTCAATATTATAGCCTTGCTGTACATATACAGGATTTTTTATCCAGAAACCTATTATTCAGAAGGCACCGAATTATGGTAAGGCCGTCTCCCATAAATGTCATTTCAATCAAATAATTCACATTTTTAAAAAGCATTTCCTTTTTGAAATAAATAAACAATACATTGTATTTGATTCCCAACTAAGATATGATTAATCCTATTAGGTTTATTGTTTAAATTATTTTTAAGCAGACTTAGAAGGTATGAAGATCCAAATTACAGAAAGGTAACAGGTCCCATACATCATTTCTGTCTCTAAATCGCTACAGTACCAAATATGTGTATAGAGTGCCCATGCATATGGAAAAGTAGACAAAGGCATCTTTGTATTCTTTTTGAATGCTTGCATTTTATTATAAGTCATACAGAACAGTTCTCTGTTACTAAATATATTCCGATTTAATACAAATATGTTATAGCGCTGTGGTTTTTATATGGCCTCGCTAAGTTTTTTTTTCCGCTGTCAACAATAGTTTATGTAGGATGAAAGGCTGTTGAGGTCAGAATGTTGTTTATAAAGATAACTAGAATTCCATGCATAAAGTATGGCAGAACTGTGATTTTGAGAGAAAAGAATCAGACTTACCAACAGGTTTACAGTTTCCTATAAACAACAAAAGGGGCTTAACTTTAATTCCTTGCTGTAAATACTTTACTATACTTTCTATGCTCCCTTTGATTCTCTAAGTTGGCTGCAGATGGAATGGTCACCCAGATGCTAGATACACACTTGTACACTATGGTAAGTATACACTTTTGCTTTCTTTAATTAAATTTTGCATAACCATCAATCATTGTCCTGCTGAGGGGAACCTGCATAATTGCTGTCTTGTAAGTTACATACTGAGATCCATAATATATGTCTTTTAATTACCCATAATTTCCTTTCTTTTTTGAAACTAATAACACGACTGTCTATTGGGACTAAAGAAACAAAGAATAGGATGAACTATATTTAACATTAAGAATGTATACCTTCCAGCCATGTTTGTTTAAACTGCACACGTATTTTAATTAACAGATGCTTGGAGACACAGAACTCTTATGGGAAGGAATGTCTCTGCCTTTTCAAGACCTTTTCTTGTACTGCACTCTCTTGTGGTTTGATTATTAAATACAAGAAAAATTACAATGAGAAGAACTTAATTACAGCTGCTTGTACAATCGGCTCCCTCCCAGCCCCTGATTAAACAAAACAAGTCACATGAAGATGAAAAAGGAGCTAAGGGACTGAAAAACCATCAGCTGTGAAGATCGGTGACCTGGTCATAATCCTACTTCTTCACCCTAGAAACAGTGCAAGATTATATTTAAAAAAATGCAATTACTTCTTTCTCTATATATTGTGGATTAGGGAGCGTTGCATACAAAAGTAATTTAGAGTTGGCTATCCAAAAGTAAGTAGTGGCAATAGATTAACCTTCAAAATTACAATTTAAAAAAAAAAAAAAAAAAAGTTTTTTGCTATAAATGTGTATATTGTTTAATTTTGACAAAACAGGGCATTCCTGAAAAAATAGGATGGGATTATAGTTGCTTTCCAGTCACTATGTACTTACCTGGATCAGTTAACAGCATAATGGATGCCAATTTAATTAATATGATACCCTTGTGTGACCTTATTCTTAGCCAGATGATCAGATCTTGGCCATCACTTAGGTGGCCAGATATGAAAAGCTTTACCTAAGGACACAGTAATTAGTGGAATTGAAGGGCTCATATTAAAGGACTATTCTCTTAAGGGTCAGGGCACACAGGCAGATTCGGGGAGATTAGTCTCCCCGCGACAAATCTCCTCTTCTTCTGGGCGACTAATCTCCCCGAACTGCCTCCCCTGCCTTCCCGCCTGCTAAAATGAGAATTGCCGACGGGATGGCACTCTGTGAATCATTTTCCATAGTCACTCGAAATCGGCTCACAAGGAAATTTTGGGCGACTTCGGAAAACGTTTCGCTCCGAGTGTAATCCTGCCGGCGATTTTCATTTCAGACAGCAGGGAGGCAGTTCGGGCAGATTAGTCACCCGGAAGAAGAGGAGATTTGTCGCCGGGCCCCCGAATCTTCCTGTGTGCCCTGACCCTTAGACTTAAACTGACCATACACGGGTAGATTTAAGATGTCGATATGGCCCCTTCAGACCAAGTCAGCAGCTTATCTCCTCATGTCCTCCCTGACTGCTTTCTTTCTATCTATATGATAGGTTTGAAATTCCTGTCAAATGGGCTTGTATAGAGAACAATTATGATGTGATTGTTGGTCCTTGCACAATCAGTAGGATTTGGCATACAATGTAGGTGGCCAAATAGAGCAAAGATCTGCTTGTTTGATGGCTTTGTCAAACAGGGGATCGTAAAATGTATTGGCCAAAGTGCTTACAGGTATATACTGAATCTATATTAAGCTTGGTTGTAATTTTCTGTAATTATGCCCAGAGATTTATTAGAAGGCAATATTATATGGCTTTCATCTATATGCTTATTTGTGCAAGACAAAGTAGTATTGGGCTACGGTATTTCCAAAGTTTCCAAAATGTTCTGTTGTAGTCAGAGGAATTTTAAAATAGCTAAAAAGATATTTCTTTACAAAGTAAAATAGTAAATTATTAGTGAAATCCAATTACTTCACTAGCATTTCTCTGACTCCCTCAACAAAATGATTAACATGTATTGAAACATAGTGGGGCTCATTTATAAACTTAACACAGAGCAGATTGGTGAATATATTTGCCCTGCGCATGGTTACATTTATAAAGCTGAATAAGAGTGTGTGCACTGAATGTCAAATTTTTTTCACAATGCGAATGTCTATAATAGCTTTTTAAATATGTCAAAAAATGCAAATGGCGCTTGAATTACACCACAACTTTGGTGGTGAAGAAAATATTCGAAAAAAACTGAAAAATATTGAGAATTTACATTACTGTCTACACTATTTTCATGCACAATAACCTTGCACAGTGGGCGCACTCACGCAAACACCCGTCTCATTTGCGAAAATGTATTCACAATGCAAATTCTCAAAAACCTTAAAGACAGGCACAGCAGTGCAATATATTAACGTTCAGGAAAAAGCATGTGCAGTACAACCATTTGTGAATAACTATGCACTGGGCGAACTTTATAAATGACCCCCAGTGAGTTTATTCTCTCATAAAGTTCTTCATCCTCCCACAGACATTACTGGAATTTTATTTGGTCTAAGATGGGAAAATAAATATCATCAATATTTTGACATAAAAATAGTAGAATTTAAATGACATATTTCCATTCAAATAGAAGAAGCAAGAAAAAAATGGAGAATTGTAACCAATTGCAGCCCAGTGAATGGACATTGCAAGATGTACTATGTTAAATCTATGTCAAATTCACATATTCATTTTCTAATCTTTTTGAGATTGCTCTGTGGGCAAAACACATCTGCATTGGTTGTTCTTCACATTATTATTTGCAAAGCATGCAATTATTTCAATAAAACTTCTAGAGGTTGGTAAATAAGTTTAATACAATAGATCAAAATGGAGAAATGAAGAAATCCCCAAAAGGGGGGGGGCATTCAGCCAATGAGATGTTAGTGACCAATACTAAACTTAACAAGGAGGAGAGACCCAATATGTAGAACAATACACAAGCTAGTAGAAGCAAGAGTCAGGGACAAACCTCAGTGCTCGAGCAGCAGCATTACTAATGCAAGGAAATGATGAAACAAAAGAGCTAAAATAGGAAAGTTATCACTAGCTCAAATCCCAATAATGCCTTTGAAATACTAAGCCTTCTCTGCCCTTAACTGAATATGGGTTTTGTGCCTTTCTGTAAACTTGTTATTCATTTCCCTTTATTTTACAGTGATGACTAAAAATAAATACATGTGAGACTCTGAATTATTTACATATTGTAAGTCAAACAAATCCTTCTTATTAAATAGAGGTTAATCTTCCTGACTATATTGCGGTCTGTTGGCCTCATAATTTAGTGTCTTAACTGCTTTGCATTTTAACATTGTTGGTATTATTTTTAGTTTGAATTGTAGCCCAAAAAGCTTTTTAAT
This sequence comes from Xenopus laevis, assembly GCF_017654675.1. Taxonomy (NCBI): domain Eukaryota; kingdom Metazoa; phylum Chordata; class Amphibia; order Anura; family Pipidae; genus Xenopus; species Xenopus laevis. The sequence goes on from NC_054388.1 coordinate 77,024,698, forward strand.
AAGATAAATGTTGACTTCCAAAAAACAAGGTGTCTGTCGGTCCCTTTAAACATTGTTTCTGAAAGCTAACTTCAAATGATTGCTTGTTCCTAGATGCTCTCCCTCACTTGCATGTTTAATTAGCTGCATTAGAAATAATTAGGTCCAGCAGCTTTCATACATAATTGCTTCCTCTTATATTTGAGCATGATGTGATTTTATTGTTTAAAACATATTTTTAGTGTATTATTAACAATAATAACCTTGTTTAGAGTAGAAACTTTTCTGTTCTATTTGTCATGGTAATTGTCCTTCTATGGTATAGAAAAATCTAGGCGACTCGTAACATAATCCTGTTAATATGCGTTACAGGTTTACATCCAAATCCAGCCAATTTATTTAACCTACTTCTCCTAAACAGGTACAAACATCCAAAATGAATATGCAATTTTGTTCGCTATATGCCATGCTCTTTATGGCTACAATTTTTCTTTCACACATATCTTGCATTTGTTTAAAAAGTTTCTAATCTGTCCCTTCATCAGCAGGGTTAGGACCATTAAATGTCTTGAATATACTGGGTAGGTCACACCACTAATTGCAACTGCATCAGCCAAAGGAAGTTTGACCATTGTCTGCAAGTGCAGAATAGGACAATTGTGTATGGATTTCTGGATGGTAAAGATGAACATATCCTAAGGTCATTACAATAAGGCCTATGGCCATTACAATGCTCAGCACAACCACCAGGTACTCTGAGAATATTATTAATTGGTACCCCTATGTTTGCCACAATTATCAAATTACAGCAAACTATAGTAACAGTAAGGTAAGGTTTTAAGGTTAAATGAAAGGCACTTTACAAATTTATTACAGCCATGAGTATGACAGTCACAGGTCAGCATTTTGGGGGATAAAGATCACCTTTGTCCTTTCAGTTCATCTCCTCTTTCTTGCTTTTTGCTAACTGTTCTACATCTCTTTTCTCAAAACACAAAAATAAAACATTAAACGAAGACCGCAAAAAGCCCTTAAGAAATACATTTTTTCAACATTTTATTTATTTTGCACTGAATCTAATTATCCCTAATCCTGATAGATTTTATGCTTTTTAAAATTCTTCGGAATGCAACAAGATTGTAGGAGTGAAAATGCGTGGGGACTGATTGAGAGAGCGTAATTAATGTGAAGAAGGTAATAATCTCAATCATTTATTTCCGCAGGAAAAATGTGCGCAGCTAAACTTGAGAGAAAAGATCATTTGTATATAACATTAATATTTATATGCAGTTATGGATATAGAGGGTGCTTCTGTATTGTGACCCATAAACCAAAATGTGTGCTCTATGAAAATCTGCATAACACTGAGAGCAGTCCAAACATGAGATTTAGCACAGCCATTAGAATACGATTCCTGTCTTTTTGGAGAACTGACTACAGACCTCCACAGACATTTAAAAAAAAAAAACAGTACAGATATGAATCAAATACAACTCTTAGGGGCACATTTACAAAGCTCGAGTGAAGGATTCGAATTAAAAAAACTTCGAATTTCGAAGTGTGTTTTGGGCTACTTCGACCTTCGACTACGACTCGACTACGAATCGAACGATTCGAACTAAAAATTGTTCGACTATTTGACCATTCGATAATCGAAGTACTGTCTCTTTAAGAAAAACTTCGACCCCCTACTTCAGCAGCTAAAAGCTACCGAAGTCAATGTTAGCCTATGGGGAAGGTCCCCATAGGCTTGCCTGAGATTTTTTGATCGAAGGATATTCCTTCGATCGTTGGATTAAAATCCAACGCAGGATTTGCGCTAAATCGTTCGACTTCGATATTCGAAGTCGAACGATTTTAGTTCCTAGTCGAATATCGAGGGTTAATTAACCCTCGATATTCGACTCTTGATGAAACGGCCCCTTAGTATTACTTGCGGAGGTGCCCATAGTTGCTTAACAAATGTCTTACCCTAAGGAAGCTAATATTTTTATAACCCAAACACTTAGAACAGCTGTAACATTTTATTGTCCCAACAGTAACACAAATGTAGGATCTATTGTCCAGAATGCTCAGAACCAAGGGTTTTCCAGATAAGGGATTTTTCAGAATTTGAATTACCATACAATCTGCTAAGAATCATGTAATCATTAAATAAACCCAATAGGATTATTTTGCCACCAGTAAGGATAAAAGTGATACTGACACTAAAAATCTACTTTTTAAAATATGACTGTACATTAAAAGTTACCTATAGAGCATGTTGATTGTTTTTTGCTGAGAGGTTTGTTTTTGTAAGCAATTGTTAGTTGAAGTTTCTAAACCTGACTGTTTTGCCAACCTGACTGTCCCATCTGAGCCTGCCAGTTAAAGTTTCTCATACTAACGGACTCCTGACGCACTAATATGGCAGCCCCCTAATACAGGAACACGGGGCATCAGGCAGGTAATGTAAAAGCATTGCGCAAATACTTTATGGCAAAGTTATAAGTTGCTTTCAAAAGCAATATTATTATAGATGTAAAAAAGAGTTTAATTTCTCGTGTCAGTATCTATTTAACTATATTTTAGTTGGTATCAAGTACAAGGTACTGTTTTATTATTACAGAGAAAAAGGAAATATTTTTTTAATTTTGATTTAATTAAAATGGAGCCTATGGGAGATGGCCTTCCCTTAATTCTGGATAATGGATTTTCAGATAACATATCCCATATCTGTATAGAGTTACCGTATATACCAAGAACTGTATAAGCCGAGTTTTTCAGCATCTAAAATGTGCTGTAAAAGTCTACATCGGCTTATACTTGAGTCAGTGGGCAGTAGCTGAGATTGCAGTCACTTTTAATCATTAGTATACCAACAGTTTGCTTGGGGAGAGCCTGTAATATCACACAGCGCCCTCTGTTGGTTATATGAAAGAATAACAGTGACTGCAATATCACACAGCGCCATCTGTTGGTTATATGAAAGAATAACAGTGCACCCTCTGTTGGTTATATGAAAGAATAACAGTGACTGCAATATCACACAGCACCCTCTGTTGGTTATATGAAAGAATAACAGTGACTGCAATATCACACAGCGCCATCTGTTGGTTATATGTAAGAAAAACAGTGACTGCAATATCACACAGCACCCTCTGTTGGTTATATGAAAGAATAACAGTGACTGCAATATCACACAGCGCCCTCTGTTGGTTATATGAAAGAATAACAGTGACTACAATATCACACAGCGCCATCTGTTGGTTATATGAAAGAATAACAGTGACTGCAATATCACACAGTGCCCTCTGTTGGTTATATGAAAGAATAACAGTGACTGCAATATCACACAGCACCCTCTGTTGGTTATATGAAAGAATAACAGTGACTGCAATATCACACAGTGCCCTCTGTTGGTTATATGAAAGAATAACAGTGACTACAATATCACACAGCGCCATCTGTTGGTTATATGAAAGAATAACAGTGACTGCAATATCACACAGGGGACAGGGGTGACGAACGGCAGTGGGCCTAGGGGCGCCCACTATGTAAATCCGGCCCTATTTTTAAGTGTTCTCAGAGGAGAAGAGTTGGGCTTATTCTTTAAAAATCCAATAAATTAGACATCCACAACCAGCATAATATTATAAGAATCCAATTTTATCAGTAATGAAATGAACCAAAAAGATTAGTGTGCCATAGTCAGAGATGCTTTGGTTTGCTACTCCAGTACATTGTAATGTGACCATAGAACAAAGACATAGTTACATAGTTACATAGTTAAATCAGGTTGAAAAAAGTCCATCAAGTTCAACTGCTCCAAATGAAAACCCAGCATCCATACACACACCCCTCCATACCTTCACATAAATTCTATATACCCATACCTATACTAACTATAGAGTTAAGTATCACAATAACCTTTGATATTATGTCTGTCCAAGAAATTATCCAAGCCCCTCTTAAATGCATTAACAGAATCAGCCATCACAACATCACCCGGCAGTGCATTCCACATATCAAGTTGTTCATGGGTTGAGATTATGATTTTAGTCACTGTAATTCACAAGTAAACATATTAAATTAAGACTAAACTTTTCTTGCCTGATAATATTTAAAATTAAAAAAATATAATATAAGGAGGGGTTGGTTGTATTTTTTTCCAGCATGCCGAGGACTGTGGTTCTCACACAAATAAAAGGCATGTAGATATGTCAACAAGATACTATATATTCACAGCTGGAAATCTCTGACAACACAACTGTTTGTATCTCCATGACTTTATGCAGAGAGAAGAGTTCTTTGGCCCCATGCTACAGGTTAAATGAAATCAGCTACAAAGACCTATCAATCCTCACTCACCATCTGTTCCCATGGCTGTTGTGTGAATCAAAATGAGAAGACTATACTTTTGTAAGGTGTGTTCAGACAGGGAGGAGATGCCAAACCCTGCTGACAATGTTTGGATAGTCATCAATAGCAAGTGTAAGGCTGAGCAATTGGTCACCGCATATGGGTTTGTTATATAACTAGTACTTGATTAATGTCTAGATCAATGAGCTTGTATAGAATGATCGATTCTGTCATTAACAATATCTCCAAGTTGATCAATTATAGTGTGTCAATAGCATTCAAGTCTCATTCTGCTTAACTAAGAGAGAACAGTAAACACAAGTGCATTCACCTCCTTCTCTCTCTGATGTTTCTTTACTGATTTATAAAACAGATCTGTGGTTAGACCAAAGTTAAGCAAAGTGGAGCCTACTGAGAATGCTTTTTAAGGCTCAAATTGATTTTTTTGCATGAAATCCCAGGAGTGACTACATTATCTCTAACATTCTAGTTATTTTGTTGGAACAGAGACAAATATCTAGATTATTTTGTCATATGATTTTGTTCTCAAATCAGCTTTCTATTATTTTTCAAGTTCACTGACCTGGTTCAGTGTTATTAAATTCATGTAGCTGTAAACACAACACATTAGGAAATATAAATGCTAATTGGGAACAAATAAACAAGAATTCTTTTTATTAAAAAAAAAAAAATCCTTGTGTTCTTTAGATCCCCTGGGCAGAGTAACAGAAATAGCAGAAAACAGGGGTTCAAACAGGGACGACAGCTGCAATGAGTGATTGCAACCAACTGTTTCCATATGCTTTGCAGTAATATAATCCCCTCATCAATGCCCTGGTACCTTTTATTTATGCAATATAAGTATGTATTACAGACTGTTTTACACTAAATTTCAGAATAGCTAGGATAAGAGAACATAGATTAAACTATTATTGGATCCTTCATGTATGTTTAAAGGAACAGTAACACCAATAAATGAAAGTGCATCAAAGTAATTACAATAGAATGTCCTGCTGCCCTGCACTAGTAAAAGTTCTGTGTTTGCTTCAGAAAGAAATAAGCTCCTGTGTAGCCATGGGGCAGTCATTTAAGCTGGAAAAGAGGAGGAAAGGCACAGGTTACATAGCAAATAACAGATAAGCCTGGTAAAATACCATTCTGTTCTAGAGATATTATCTGTTATTTGATACGTAACCTGTACCTTTTCTCCTTATTAATATTTTGGTGTTGCTGTTCCTTTAAAAAACAAATACAATTAGATATGTAGTGAAAATTGGTGTATGGACCTGCTGTTTCAAAGCACAGATCTCACTGATTTTATTACTTTATATTCAGGGCCGGATTTACATAGTGGGCACCCCTAGGCCCACTGCCGTTCATCGCCCCTGTCCCCCCTCCTTTATTCATGCACATTTTCATAATCTGGACTGGAGCAATGGGGATTGGCGCACAGGAAATATAAAAAATGATTGTACCTCCAGCGCATCCCCCAGTGTTTTTGAAACAATGTGTGTGTGGTTGGGCAGCATGCCGCCCCCCTAAAGTCCTGCCGCCCCAGGACCTGGGCCTAGGTGGCCTTTCCACAAATCCGGCCTGTGTATATTACCCTTTTAGTACTTTTAAATAAACACTGCAGTGACTGACTCCAATTCCAGTCCATTTGTTCTACTTCAGGGTGGAGCTGCTCATAGAGGCAGGTGTGTGTACAGTGCCCAGATAGATTAACATTCAACTTTGTTTCTATGTTAATTGGATCAAAGCATTTATTGGTGGCAGGTACCATTTTATGATACCAGTTATACTATTTTATGATACCAGGTTCAATTAGCAAAGTAAATGATTGAGGCTACGGAGCCTTTAATCACATGGGGCACTTGTACTGTCAGGATAACGATGGTTCTGAATTTGCACTATTAAAAGACTTGGAGCTGCTAGTGTATCTTTATAGATACCTGTTGTGAGATATTATAGATATAATATGACATAGATATAATATATAGATTAAAGGGGTTGTTCACCTTTAAGGTAACTTTTATTATGTTATAGAATGGCCAATTCTAATCAACTTTTCAATTGTTTTTCATTATTTATTTTTTATAGTTTTCATAGTTAATTGCCTTTTTCTTCTGGCTCTTTGCTGCTTTCAAATGGGCGTTGATGACTCCCTTCTAAAAAAAAAAACAAATGCTCTGTAAGGCTACAAATGCATTTTTATTGTTACTTTTTATCACTGATCCTTTTATTCAGGCCATTCTATTCATATTCCAGTCTCTTATTCAAATCAATGCATGGTTGCTAGGGTAATTTGGACCCTAGTTACCAGATTGGTTAAGATGCAAATGAAAGAGCTGCTGAATAAAAAGCTAAATAACTTAAAAACCTTCAATAATAAAACATGAAAACTAATTGCCAATTGTCTCAGAATATCATTCTCTACATCATACTAAAAGTTATCTCAAAGGTGAACAACCCTTTTAAGCACTTCTGCTGTGCACTCAGGTACAGATGCTATCTTCATAAATGGCCTATAAATAGCTTATAAATGAAGCCAAAGTGGCCTTATAGAGCAACAGCATTAACAATAGCTTAGTAAAGTATGCACGAACACACTATGATGCTGAAATCTATAACAATGGGCTGATAAATAAATCTGGAGATTTAAACCTCTTGGGTGGGAAAGTGTGTCCCTGTGATTGGGGTCAGGCACCAGGCTGCCAGTCAGTATGAGACAACACAAATGTGATACATCAGCCTCACAGGCCCATCAGCAGAGAGCAGACAGCTTTCCACTGGAGACTGTCGTCCAGCTGTAATGTTCCACTCAAGGTGCAAAGAGAGATGCTAAGCTGTAGAAAGGTGTCGATAACCCTGCATCATATTTATACAGATACAGATACACTGAGCCAAGGGGCACAACGATGCATGCAACAAAGCCTCTTCTATCATGCTCCTTATTTCCATATATCAGTTTACAATTCATTGCCTTCATGTCGAGATCAATATTACACACCAATTAATCTTTTGAAAAAGGAGAGCAGATATACATAAAACAATGAACATAATGTAGAAAAAAGAAGATAATCATGAAGAAGAAATACGAGTTTTAAATTATTGTTTGAAATGAATGAGTGACTTGTATAAAATAAAAATGAGTAAATAACATGAAGCAATTAAATACTTTGTTCTTTCACAAGAGTTCCTATTAAGGAGAACATCGGATCAAAAAAGTGGGTGAAATTAATTTTGATTATGGAAAATATAAATCCTTTTTTTTTTGCTCAATGTTACTGTGGAAACCACTGGGGAAAAAAAAGAGTAATGTACAGGGTACCCTGGAATTAACACTTATGTTGAGGAGTGAATTACACACATTAAGGGGCACATTTACTTAGTTTGAGTGGAGGAATAGAATAAAAAAAACTTCGAATTTCGAATGTTTTTTTTGGCTACTTCGACCATCAAATTGGCTACTTTGACCTTTGACCTTCGACTATGACTTTGAATCGTACGATTCGAACTAAAAATCGTTCGACTATTCGACCATTCGATAGTCAAAGTACTGTCTCTTTAAAAAAACTTCAACCCCCTAGTTCGCCACCTTAAACCTACCGAAGTCAATGTTAGCCTATGGGGAAGGTCCCCATAGGCTTAGCAATCTTTTTTTTGGTCGAATAAAAATCGTTCGATCGATGGATTAAAATCCTTCGAATCGAACGATTCGAAAGATTTAATCGTTCAATCAAACGATTTTTCGTGCGGCGAACGAATTTCGGTAAATCCTTTGACTTCGAAGTCGAAGGATTTCCATTCAACAGTCGAATATCGAGGGTTAATTAACCCTCGATATTCGACCATAAGTAAATTTGCCCCTAAGATGCACACTATTTAGTTGGTGATCACAGGGACACTGGAATTCTGGGTAAAACACATGCATTGTGGGTAAAATACATGGAGTCCAAATTATTAACCAAGTTCCCCTCCCAAGAAAATCCAACATTCAAAGCACATTCCTGCTGTAATGCAATGCCATTGTTCTTGATGCTCCCATGTCCCCTTTGATACACTCTACACAATAATGACTTACGTCATAATTATTATTATCAGAAGAGCAAAACTGCAGAGACAAGTGGGATCAACCCTAGCTAAGTGTCAGGCATATTCTTGGGTTTAAAGGCTCAGCATAATAACTGAAGCATTTGAAGAAAATGAAAAACCTTTTGCATATTATTTATGAGGCTGTAAAACTACAGTACAGGTATGGGATCCATTATCCGGAAACCCGTTATCCAGAAAGTTCCTGATTATGGAAAGGCTGTCTCCCATAGACTCCATTATGATAAATGAATCCACATTTTTAAAAACGATTTCCTTTTTCTCTGTAATAATAAAACAGTAGCTTGTACTTGATCCAAACTAAGATATAATTAATCCTTATTGGAAGCAAAACCAGCCTATTGGGTTTATTTAATGTTTACATGATTTTCTAGTAGACTTAAGGTATAATTATCCAAATTATGGAAAGATCTGTTATCCGGAAAACCCCATGGCCCACAAATTCTGGATAACAGGTCCCATACCTGTATATATCATCAGCCAAACTAAATATAGATAAAGCCCCCCTTTTGTCTCATTCTTGTTGCACTCATACACTAATTAAGCTGCTTACCCCACACTGACTTAGTTTCCCATTCTGCTCATCTGCTAGCACAACCTCTGCTGCTGCAAACATCTTTGCCATGAGGTAGTGTGGTACATACAAATGGGAGCTGAGCATCCTCACTGCCAGATAATACTCCGGGCAAACTCAACAATCGGACAGGAAAATCAAGGAAAGAAAAGGACCTGAGAGATTGACTTGGCATGTCAAGCAGATATTTCACTGTATACAACTGTTATACACAGAAACACATTCAGTATATCAGCCCTGAGCTAATCTTACATATTTAATATTTAACTTTTCAGATGGTATGTTCTAATGAGTAGATGCACTCTTTGACTTCTTCTTCAATTCAAACTGTGTTTGTATGTTATCCATCCATGTGTACAGTATATCCATCAATAATAAAGTGCTTTGGAATATGTTGGTCTTATTTTAAATAATAGTAATAATGATTCTGCCATTATTATTCATAAAAAAAATGGAGCAGCTGTAGCAATGAAGGTGAATTTGCACATAACACGTGATACGGGAATTAATAGCTGTATATCCATTAATGTTCCACACACAGCTGTTCCTTTTCTGTCCTTTTGATTTGGAACACTAGCTCCACAAACAACAAACCTGTCAGTGATTGGAATATTTACCCATCTGCTCTTGATTTAAAAATATACACTGTAAAATATTCAGAAGCAACTTACATGCTTCTCTTTCAAATTAGATTTGACATATACATAATGGATCAATACAGTAATAAAAAAAAATTCTCATTGAGCTTTATGTGCTACATAATGCTGCTCTCTATTTTTAGACAAAGGGAGCCCCCCTCTATATTAAAGCACCCAAAGCAATGTAAGTTAATAGGGCTTACCCAAGATCACAAGGCAGCTGGCACAAAAAACTAGGCTTCCCATTATACTGCAATCCAACATGGAATTAAAGAAGCTCAAGAGCTTGCATGGGTGATAAAGAGATTGAGTAAATATTCACGAGAGGGAATCATTTTCAAATGAGAGAATTTGATGAACAAAGTGTAATGCACTGAAACTGGAAATAGAGGCATAATAAATAGAGCTGTGTGTACATTTATAGAATAAATAACTTTGCTTAATAGTGAGCTTGGAAACGTGGAAATTTGTGAAGGAAATTATTTGCACAAACTGCATGTCTGTAGTATTCAGATAACCCCTAAAAACTAAGGACATCTCTATGAAGGTGAAGCGATAGACTTTGGAACCAGAATTACAGTTTGTCTTTATCTGTAGGATTATTGGCCAGATGCTGTAAGGAAGGTTGTAAAGAAAGTGGCACCTAATGTGAGGTTATATTAGAGGTTAGGTTACATTACAGACTGACTCCTCAGGGGTTGGGATAGCTGAATAGAGTGGGAAACCAGCAATCAAGGTTGACTGGATACCGAAAAGTCTTTAAATAGTATTGCCCAGTCTTCTTGTGAGGCACCTCCGCCGTAGGTGCAAATAAGTAATCCACCAAAAAATAGAACACAAGAAGATAGGCGCTGAGGCAGGATTAACTGCTAAATCATCAGTGTTTATTTGCCAACACTACATGTTTCGAACCATAGAAGGCTCTTTGTCAAGTGTGGAGACTATCAGTGCATCATTACTTAAAAGGTGTTAGACAGGAAGTGACACAATATAATGGAAACGAACTTTCCAATTATTAACCCTTGCCTAAAAGATTAGTGAAAAAAATTATTTAGAAAAACATACTGAAGCGTGACAATGTCAAATACAGATTTTTGTTTGGTACAAATAAAGTCTTTTGAAGCGTTTCAATGGTGTCTGTTGTGTGTCTTTACTTTTTGCGATAAGTCTTTAAGGTGGAAGTAGGAAAAACAGTGACTGTGAAGATAAAAATATCATAGGGAATAAAAAACAATTTATTATCCAGGTTTAGTACTGCCTAAAAAAGCCTACCAAGCCCTCTTTTCATCACAAATTCTTAACAACAGAGTTCCATTAGTACGAAAAATTACTAGGCCTTAAATGCCATTGGTTTATTATATATATGTTTAACAAATTTATTGAGCCCATACGTTACCATTAGAAGTTTTCAAACATATCTTGGCTATTAATACTGATCAATATCTGGAAGAGAAGAGTAATGCACATATTAGGACCGTTTATAAAGAACTTTTTATAAGAAACTTTTTACGCTCCAAGACTCATTCAAGCCTTTTGGATTCATAGTGTTTAGTTTCTTAATCCAGTACATTTCCCGTTGTAACAATTTGGTTTTCGCATCCCCTCCCCTAGGAGGGTTTTGTACTACTTCTAGTACAAGCCATTTCAACTGATTGACATTGTGTTTCATTTCTGCGAAGTGCCTCGCAACTGCTGTATCTGTGTAGGTGTCTTTTTTATAATTTCGGATATACCCTCGATGTTCCTTAATCCGTATTTTTATTTGCCTAGCAGTTTGCCCTACGTATGCCATTCCACACGGGCATTTAAGTAGGTAGACTACGTTGCATGTGTCGCATGTTGCATAATTTTTTAAAAACAAGGGGGTGCCATATAAGGGGTGATTAACCCTATCTCCCTTGATAATAGATGCGCAACACACACAATTAAGGCAAGCAAATGTTCCCTTTTTAGGTTTTCCCAAAAATCTTTGTGTGCTGCTCTTTGGGGGGTCAATTTCAGATGGGCATAATATGTCCCGTATGCACTCGCCCCTTTTATAGCTAAACATAGGATTATTAGGGTAACACTTCCCTATTGTTCTATCCTGCTGGATAATGGGCCAATATTTTAACACAATTTTTTCTATGGCTTTACTATGTGACCCATATGTAGAAACAAATGGTAAACTCTTTTTCTCTTCTTTTTTGGTTTTATACATTAAAAGGTCTTTTCTATCGACTTTGTTAGTCTCTTGTATACAATTATGTATTTGCTTGCGATTATAGCCTCTATCTAGAAACCTTCCTCTCAGTGTTTCCGTGGCACTAATCAGGCTCCCTGTGTTTGAGGATATCCTACGAGCCCGTAGGAACTGCCCTCTAGGGATAGCCTTAATTATATTTGGTGCGTGAAAGCTGTTTAGCATGTAAGACATTGTTCCTGTCAGTCTCCTTACGATACAGGCTGGTGCATACTTGGCCCTCCACAATTTCAAGGTGTACATCCAAAAAATTCAGCGTTTTACCTCCTACTTCCAATGTAAATTTAATGGTGTTATGTGCCTTGTTTGCTTCATTTACCATTTCATGAAAGATATCTAGGGGGCCTTTCCACAGAATCAAGACATCATCGACATATCTATAATATTGGTATATGTACCGCTTAAAGCGACTTTCTAAGAATAAGGTTTTCTCTAAATGGTACACAAACAAATTGGCAAAAGAGGGTGCTACCGCAGCACCCATGGACGTGCCCTGGCGTTGCCAGTAAAACTCTCCAGCAAACCTGAAGTAATTTCTTTGTAGTACCATTGTAAGGGAATCAAGTATAAAGTATATGAGGTGTGGAGAGAGATTAGTTTCTAAAAGGGCTTCTTCCACCACCCTTAACCCCTCATTCTGTGGTATAGATGTATACAGGCTCTGTATGTCTATGCTTACAAGCTGGACATCCAATGGTAGATTCTGTATTTCATTCATTTTTACAAGTAATTCTGTGGTGTCTTTAAGGCAAACCGGTATCCCCTTTACCAACGGTTGCAAATAAGAATCTACAAACTTAGATAATGGTTCCAAGACTGAGCCCAGCCCTGATACTATTGGTCTACCTGGGGGGTTTGTTAGACTTTTGTGAATTTTTGGGAGTAAATATAGTACTGGTATTCTTGGAAATTCAGTAGTTAAATACTCTTTAACATTTGTGGATATTATGTTACTAACCCATGCCTCATTTATCATTAGGTCAATATCTTTCTTAATCTGGGCAGTAGGGTCACCGGCTATTTTTTCATAGTGGCCAGGGGTAGTTAGCTGGTTAAAGCTTCAGTTATATAGCTTTTTTTATCCATCACTACTGTAGCCCCCCCTTTATCAGCTTTACGTATAACAATGGTGTTATTATTTTTTAAAGCAGTTAAGGCCTTGCGCTCTATATATGAAAGGTTTGCCTGTGGTCGTTTATATTTAGAAGACTCCCAGACTTTTTGAACTTCATGTAAAACTACGTTTTCAAATGTATTGAGAGAGACATTATCAAGGTCAGGTACAAAAGTACTATGTTTCTTAAATATGTCCATGGGCGCAGCTATATTCAAGCTTTCACTTGGTGCTTTAGTTGAAAAATAAGCTTTCAATTTTAAGTCTCTCAAAAATCTTTGAAACTGGATTTCCCAATCAGTATAGTCTGAGATATAGGAGGGGATAAAATTTAAACCCTTATTCAGCACGCTCAGTTCTGCATTAGACAGTTCCAAAGAGGAAATATTAATCACAAGGTTCTTTACCTGCTCTACTTGCGATTCCTCTTTGGGTACTGTGTTCTCCCCGTATTGTCTTTGTTGCGGCTCTTTTTCCGGTCCCCGTCCTGTGTATTGTTGCGCTGCTCTAAAAAACAAGAAGACGCAGAGGAGCTGGATGATGCCTGTGATGCGGTCAGTGACTCCTCGCTGCCTGTACTTAGGCCGGGTAAGACGCTGTGTTTCTTTCGTTGCGCGTTCGCCCCTTGTTTGCCAGCGTGTTCTACCATCGGGTGCAGGTTTCCTCTCTGTGGACGGTCGGAGGATTCGGGCAGTCCGGGTCGTGATTGCCTCTGTGTCCGCTGCCATTTCCGTTCCTCCTTCCACGAATACAGTCTGCCTTCCCGGTAGTCTTTGGCGTCCCGTTCAAACTTTGCGCGTTTTTTTTCTTTGATACTCTCGCGTAATTTCGCCAGCAGTTGGTTATGCTCTTGCAGGCACTCTTTAACCTTTTCTGCTCCGCGTTCCTCTAGCAGCTTGGTCTGCAGTTCTGAGATTGTTGTACGGATATCTTGTAATTTTATGCTAAGTCTTTCAACGGTTAACACCATTAGGTCAATACTGCATTTGTTACAAATCTCTTGCCACTTTTGTTGCAGGATTGTATCTTCTGCACATAGATTAGGTTTTAATTCCGATCGCAAACCTCTGGGAATACGTCTGACCTTTATGTACTCAGCCAATGTGCACACGTGTAAACTTAGGTGAGTTTCTTTTCTTTGATAGTATAATAGTTCTTTCGCCAAGTTGTTTTGTGTGGGCTGGTTTTCAAATAGCGAGGTTTCTGCATTTACCTCCGCTAAGATCCTATCGATGTCTTCATCCTTATAGGCGAATGTCACGGCTCCAAAATTAGGTGGGCTGGAAGCAGTGTCTTCTGACATACCTTTTCTTTCGTAATAACGGTTACCAGTCTGGCGGAACAATTCACACAGCAATCAAGGTTGACTGGATACCGAAAAGTCTTTAAATAGTATTGCCCAGTCTTCTTGTGAGGCACCTCCGCCGTAGGTGCAAATAAGTAATCCACCAAAAAATAGAACACAAGAAGATAGGCGCTGAGGCAGGATTAACTGCTAAATCATCAGTGTTTATTTGCCAACACTACATGTTTCGAACCATAGAAGGCTCTTTGTCAAGTGTGGAGACAATCAGTGCATCATTACTTAAAAGGTGTTAGACAGGAAGTGACACAATATAATGGAAACGAACTTTCCAATTATTAACCCTTGCCTAAAAGATTAGTGAAAAAAATTATTTAGAAAAACATACTGAAGCGTGACAATGTCAAATACAGATTTTTGTTTGGTACAAATAAAGTCTTTTGAAGCGTTTCAATGGTGTCTGTTGTGTGTCTTTACTTTTTGCGATAAGTCTAAGTGGGAAACCAGTAGGCTTACAATTTTACAATTACAGTAGCCAGTAGGCTTACAATTTTATCAGGAAGGGTGGTTTATGATATCAAATACTAAACTTGCACTATGGTGTAAAGATATTATTATAAAGAGATTTAAATGGACTGTATCGCCTTTACTATAAACATTGTGGAGTTTTTTTATATTCATTTAAATATGTGTTCTGTCATTTCTTGCAGATACTTGTAGAATTTCATACTGTCCAACATTTCATTAATAATAAATTAGACATTTTATGGCATGTCGACCATCTGTCTGGCCATGACAAATTATGCACAGACAAGTCACAATGTGCCACTGACCCAGCCCACTTTGTGGTAATCGATTGACTTCCATTATACATGGTTTATACATGCTTCTCTCTTTTTAATATTTAGGTTTTTTTCCAAACCATGGGGATAATAGGGAATAATAAGAATAATAGGAATATGAATTGTAGTTGTCAGTATTCTGCAGACACTCAACACTCCCATGTCCCACCACCCTCCCATGTCCTTGTGCAGCAGTGCACCCCATGTTCAAGGCGGCTACAAGCATTCAATGTGATGTCAGTGGATAAGCAGGAGAAAAATAAAAAGCAAAGGGACATATATATAGAGTGGTGAGAACATGAGAGAATATAAAGAGCAGAGTTCATAAGGAATATGGACAGATCGTGGCAGAGATCTGAGAAAAATTAGAGGGCCATGTCTGACCCCTCCTATAATAGCCATATCCGTATGGTTGTCCAATTGTAGTGCACAGTATATTGGTGGATAAAATGCTGACATTAAAAAAAACAGGAGCAGGGGCGTAACTAACAGAGGAAGCAGACCCTGTGGCTGCAGGGGGGCCCAGGAGGTATAGGGGCCCCATTAGGCCCTAATTCATATACAATTTGAATAAATATTGGATAGACAGGCCAACCTCTAGTCATTTTGGTGGCCTGAAAAATAATTTGCTGTTGGCCCTAGTAATATCTAGTTCCACCTCTGAACAGGAGTATCTAAGAAAATCTAATACTGCTTAATTTTGTCCTGGATTGAATGAATTTTGGAAGATACCTGTAGTTAACAATTTCGGGAATTGTCGCTTTTCAAGAAAATGCATTCTGCATTCAGTACAAGTCAATTGATACAATTTCTAAATGCCCCTGTGAGCCCCTACCTACATCTGACTTCAACTTAATTTCGGTTAGTCTTTTTTGAATTTCAAAGTTTTTTCAATTCGAAATTCGACCCTCGATAAATATGCCCCTAAATGTTGCAGAATCGTAACAGTTTAGAGTCTGCACCTGAAATTACTGAGCTGCCTGACTGAGACACCAGAGACACCGACATTAAACTTTAAACTTTGATTTTAGAAAAACAGTAAAAAATAAATAATGGAAAGTAATTGAAAAAAGTCTTTATTTCTGGGGAACAATCTGAAAACACCAGAACTGAAAAAAGTGTTTGGAAGGTGAACAACCCATTTAAAGGAATGACAATATAATGTACTGTTGCCCTGTACTGGTAAAACTGGTGTGTTTGCCTCAGAAACTCTACAATAGTTTATATAAACAAGCTGCTGTGTAGCCATGGGGGCAGCCAATCAAGCACAGGATACACAGTAGATAACAGATACGTTCCAAAAAATCCCATTTGTTTTCTGCTGTGTATCCGGTGTATTTTCTCCTTTTTCAGCTTTAAATGGCTGCCCCCATGGCCACAAAAGCAGCTTGTTTATATAAACGGTTGGAAGAGTTTTTGAAACAAACACAAGCACAACAGTACATTATATTTGCAATACTTTGAAACACTTTCATTTTTTGGTGTTACTGTTGCTTTGATGTGTGAAAAAAGTCAATGAGTGATTTTTCTTGCAAACTTTGAGCTTTTTTTTTAGTCGCACCTTTTTCTGTGCAAAATACAATGAAGTCAATTGACATTTTTTAAAAAAATGTACAGCAAAATGGTGCGTGTTGATTTCATGAAAATTCTTGCCGATGGGGAAATGCAGAATTTTGACAATGAAGCCATACCTGGCAAAAAAAGTTTAGCTCGTTGCAATTCCGAACGCCTAATATCTGGGTCCATATTTTGGTTTCTGTGGTTTGTAATTTTGGAGTGTTCCAGGCCAGTTGGAGGATTCCAGGCCAGTTCCTGCAATATAGCATTATTACTTCAAAATACTAAATACTATCTGAAAATAGTCACATGCTGAGTTCATAGGTTGGAGAATGATACCAAACAAGAGGGGTGTCTGCTAATCTATCCCAACCCCCATCCTGCCTGGTATCATCACAAAGATCACTTTCTGTATTCCATATATTGTCTCAAAACGGATTCCCCTGCCTTTGGTTATGAGCTTCCTGATCTGGCCCCGGCAAATCTTGTAGCAAGACGGATCCGCCACCTACTTACACAGCTCCCTGCTGGAACCCTAATTATTATATTGTGCCCAGTTTAACTCTTACAATGCTAAAACACTACTGCTCTCACATGACAGTATAGTTGATTTAGTTAGAAGTATGCCTGCCCCTGGTCAGTTAGTGAAATTGAGGCTTTTCATTGTATGGTATAATTTAATTTTAACTTGTGTTTCATCAGGAACAAAAAAGATTGGCTGAAGACAGAAAAGTAAAACAGGTTTCTCATGGCACAGTTCTAAAATCGAATACACTTAAAATTGATACAGAAGCTCATAGCGGGAACAGTAACAAGGTGTCAGCATTGCCCGCAGCTTTATTGTACTGAATTTCCTTCATAATTCAGTGGATTCCTGCAGGGCAGTTTGCAGGCAGAGAAGGTGTTAAGTAGGCAGTAAGCATACTTCTCTGTTAACTCTTTCCCTCACTGCAGGAGTCTGAGGAAAATGATAGAATTGCTGTTCTCTTGCCAGGAGAGTGACATATCAAGCCACACACCGAAGCATGAACTAAATCCAAAGTGATTTCACTGTGCACTGTAATAAACTGATTAGCAGGTAGAACTAAAGCTAAAGTGTGAAATAATATACTGTATGCATGCTTAATAAGCAATAATCAGGCCCCAAAGGAACAGCAACAGAAGCAGGCTTTAATGATTAGATTTTATCTAAATAGGAGATTTAAAGGACAAGGAAAGGCTAATACACAGCTTGTGGCAATTTGTTAGGTACCGCTCAGGCAATTGAAAGGTTTACTTTTTTTACATGGGCTGGTGCCCCAAAAATGCACTGAGCCACTGTCTACATTTCCCAGTGAAAATCTACACCAGACTTGCACATGCCCAGTACAGTAGGATTGGGAAATTGATAGCATGTATATACTATTAGCGATTCTGAGGAATTGAAGGGTGGGGTGTCATCAGACCGGCTGCCACACATTTCCTTATTTATAAATATTTGCTTGGCTTGAATCATTTTGATGTGGGACCTATTGAAAAAATAAATTTTTGCCTAATTAAAGAAAATATAATATGAAGCAACTTTCCAATATAAATAAATAATTCTTTTAAAATTTGGTAAACGTAAAAAGCACTATCTGTCTTTCCCTTGCTGTTCTCCACACTGCTGATTCTGACTACTGACATAATGTAGCAGAAGCAAAATCATTTGCGGACCTGTGACATTTCCAGGGTTGAACTGGCAAATTAGAATACAGGTGAAGCTCACCAAATATATTTATCGGATTTTCCCACGGGGTATCCTGTGTCTGATATCCCAATTAAGTCAATTTGTAGAAGTATAAAAGTGTGGGACAAATCCAAGGCAGCAATTGGACTGCAAAACTTCTTTATTGGGGATTATCTCTACTCCCCAATTAAGACGTTTTTCAGTCCAGTTGCTGCCTTGGATTTGTCCCACACCTTTATACTTCTACAGGGTTGAACTGGAGCATCCAGGGCCCCCCTAATGCAAACTGACCTCCTCCTGGCACCCAACCTTGCACCACTTCCAGCCTGCTCACCCCCCATGCGTGCACCAGCACATATGTCCCTCCTCCATTGTGATGGGGTTCAGCTGGGGGACAGGAGAGGGGGCAGTCTGGAAGGGGAGCAGGTCTGGGTCCAGTCAACACTGGACATTACTTGAAATGGAATTGTGACTGGATTAGAGATTATTGGGGGAATGTAATAAATGTCGCAAAGAGCAAAACAATTCGCACCAATAACAATAAAAGTCCACATCTCGCAATGTAATATTGTTCCTTAAACTGTTATTGCATTGCGGATTTTAATTGCACACTCTTACGAAGTGCTTGAAGGTGTCGTAATCTTTTGGAGCAAACATAACGACTTTTTCAGTGAGAAGTTTTATTACATTTACTACACATTGGATATTCGCAAACGGTATTCCACTGTCGGAAGTGGTCAATAAACAATTTCCAGGTTCGCAAAGGCTATATTAAATTCGAGTAAAGAAAAATTTGTTCGCACAAAGGCATAACTTTTTGCATTGTAAATAGGTTTTCCGTTACCGACTTTTATTACATTCCCCTGTAAGACTTTTGGGCCCATTTATAAACACCAGCCAAATTTGCACCTGGGCAAATGTTTCACTCTACTGCACATGTACAGTACACCTGGCCCAAAGCTACAGACAGGATCCAAAAACAGGAAGAGCATTGCGATGTGGTGCACATAGTACAGTATCTGGGGCCAGAGCAGTTTTCAGCAAACAGGAGCATACGCCTGGGATCTTAGGTAAGTGATTACAATTTATGAGGTGCCCATATTGGCACTTATACCTTACAATAGCTCATTTGAGTGACTTTAGTGAACTGGGTTGCCCCCCCCCCGCCTCTTGCAAAGCAGCTTCCTTTTTAACCAAATGGTAAATAATGATCCAAAATACATTATCAGCTTTATAGAGAGAACTCTGCTGAAAGCAGCTCAGCTACACTTTCAAGCTGAAGGCACAGAAGGATTTTGCAATTAATATCAGAAAGAAAACCCAGTTTAACCTCTCTAAATGTCACCCGAAACATTTCATAGTCCCTCTACATATTTTTCTCTAAGCCTTTAAACCTATTTCTCTGCCAACTCTTTACTAAATGGATTATGTATTTGTGTGAGTTTTCCCTTCATGCCTTTTGGGAAGAAAAATAGCAATTTGTAAGCCAGAACAGCTTGAACCAAACAATAGAGGATCGTCGCTAGGTTCACATATAAAATATACTCCTAGTAGGTCACTTATTATCCATTGCTTAAGAATGCAATTATTATTTTTTTTTTTGCAGAAGAGATCTGGAAAATAGGAAACTTGTAGAGAGGATTTGGAAACAACACATTTCAAGCACTGCCAAGGTCACACAGCAATGAGAAGGTTAATGAGTCTGCTTTCTGAGCAACTGCACCTCCTATGGTTTAGCTGTAGTCTAGGATGAATCCTGTGCTGCTGTCAGGGAAACCAGCGCAGCTCCCAAGGTAGAAGTGTTTATGTCTACTTTCCCCTGTGCTGGATCTTGCATGTGTTCTTCGGAAGGAACCCCATGATGAAATGCAGCACTTTATTTCTTATGTGATTGTACTCATTGTGGCACATTGAAATGTCATATGATTCCTTGTGGAGGAACACATGAGAGGTTTACTGCAAGGAACCAGACAAAGAAACAATTGTCTGTAAGAGCACTTGCATTTAATCAACTTAATTCTATACAGTACATGTATAGCGTCCGTTATCCGGAACCCCGTTATCCAAAAAGCTCAGAATTTACAGAAAGGCCATCTCCCATCGGCTCCATTATAATCAAATATTTCAGATTTTAAACAATGATTTCCTTTTTCCTTGTAGTACTTTGTACTTCTTCCCAGCTAAGATGCAAAACAATCCTTTTGAGTTTGATTAATGTTTAATTGATGTTTTAGTAGACTTAAGGTATGGAGATCCAAATTATCAGAAAAAAACCCAGGTCCCGAGCATTCTGGATAACAGGTCCCATACCTCTATCATTTTTATTTTCAACCCATTCTGGTGGATTGTATTTTCCACCTTACTAGGTGGCAATTTTTTACACTGTGGCTTTGTTTACATATAGTTTTGTCATTTATTTTGTGCATACCTTTCAAAGTAAAGTCGTAGAAGACTGGGTTTTAACACATAGGGCACTTGCTGATAAACAGTCTAGTTTTAGGAATATTATGGACTATGTTTCTCTGTATTTTGTCATACCCTTGGAATGCTGGAATCTAACTGGTAAGTTAAAATGTCAGATTGTTGTGGATAGGGGCAGTGTCAGACTGGGATGCCAGGGGCCCACCAGATAACCTTAAGGTGGCCATACACGAGCCGATAAAAGCTGCCGACAGACCGAGTCGGCAGCTTATTGGCCCGTGTATGGGGCCCCCCGACGTGTTACCCGATCGAGATCTGGCCGAAAGTCGGCCAGATCTCGATCGGATGGGATTAAAAATCCTGTCGGATCGCGGCCGCATCTGTTCGTTGATGCGGTCCCGCGATCCGACCGCCCATTAGGCATCGTTAGGATCTGATCGTTGGACCCTAGGGCCCACGATCGGATCAGCCCGATATTGCCAACCTCAAGGTGGGCATATCGGAGGGAGATCCGCTCGTTTGGCGACATCGCCAAACGAGCGGATCTCTCCATGTATGGCCACCTTAAGGCTGAGGGTCTACTTTCCAAACTATTATACCTCCTCTCCTCTCTCAACTTCTTTATTCTCCTAGTCTCTTTTCTCTACATACTATACTCCATTCTTCCATTATTAGGCCTCTTTGTTCCAATAAAGAAATAGGGAATGACCACGAAATAGGCCAAATGGTTAGAAGCAAGAGGCCCACTGACACCTAGGCCCACCGGGAGTTTTCCTGGTGGGCCGGTCTGACACTGATAGGGGGACTAAATGTATGTATACAAACAAAAGTTGCATTCCATGTCCAATGATATTAATGATATACAGTATGAGGTATCATGCAATAACAAAGGAAACAGGGCCCAATGATTTTCAACCCAAAAGTACTTACTGATGTCCTTGCAGATTAGATGGCCCCTGTGAAATGTTGGTTATGGTCATATTGTATCCAAATGTATAAAGAACACCCAAACAAACCAACCAAACACCCTATTTGATGTTGCTTGTGGCCCAAAGCAGAGTCTAAGTTTTAAATTTCTAGCTTGGAGGCATATTTTGGAGTTATAAAGACACAAGTTTGTTGCCAAATAGTGCCTCCTATAGGCAATGCACATGGGGCTACCAAACAGCCAGTCACAGTCGCCCTTTCCAATTTATATCTAGATGCATTGTAGTCTGAAGATGAGGTGATCTCCACCAAGCAACAAAGCATTATGTCTGACATACATGGATAGACTAACAGGGCCATAAAGGTTATTATTCTCTAATGTGAGATGCCAAAGCAATAGGGCTTCATTGGTAATACCCAATACTAAGCACAGTGACGGTATAAAGACCATTTCATTTGATGACTCTTCTGAAGGGGACAACTAAAGTTCAGAGCTCAGAGCTAATTCCAAGGCGTTTAACCTAAAAATGCAATGCAAATAGAAAAATTAAAAATGCAAATCATTTCTCTTTTACAGCTTTTAATGAAAAAAAGAGAAAGTATGTTTTTAAACTAAAAGAATATTTAGAATGTGTTTTCAGCATAAGTTCTATTAATTTTTCACATGCCAAAAAAGTTTATATACAGTAGGTACATACTGCCCCTTGCTGAATGTTGCTTGTATGTAATCTTTAAAAGCTGCATGTTGATTACTGATTAGCCATGGCTCTATAACTTCAAATGTACCCTGTTTTATATCCATAAAACCCGAAAAGGGCGATCTTACCCTGCGACTTATTCTGTGTGTGGTGCTGTACAACAATGAGATTTGCATAGCTGAAAATACTTATTGTGATTTAGAAAGGTTACCTGAGGACAGCCTCACCACATGATACTGACTGCCTTAATACGCTGCCTTAACCTGGCACCCCACAGATTATAATGACAATAAGATTGCAGAAGTAAAACTCCATGCGATGTTAAAAAGCTTTTGCTAATAAACAGAAAAGAGTCGAAGCTGCTGTGCTTGCAATGGAAGGGTAAGCTTCTTCAGGGACACACATCGCTGCCAAGCAATATTATATCAAACAATTCATACACAAATCACACACCATATTCAGGGACAAGGATAAAATTACCAAACATCTCCTCCTACAACCACAATACATTTTTGGCAGTGCTGTCTTAACCCAACTTCTCCCACTCTTATTGGTGTTTTATTAGGTTTGTTTACTAAAAAAGCCATAAACTGACTAATTGTACACCTTTCAGGAGTAGTACAGGTACAGGATATGTTATGTAATTTGGATCAGCATACCATAAGGCAGTGATCCCCAACCAGTAGCTCGTGAGCAACATGTTGCTCTCCGACCCCTTGGATGTTGCTCCCAGTGGCCTCAAAGCTGCAGCTTATTTTTGAATTCAAGGCTTGGATGCAAGTTTTGGTGCATAAAAACCAGGTGCAGTGCCAAACAGAGCCTCAATGTAGGTTGACAATCCACATAGGGGCTACAAAATGGCCAATCACAGCCCTTATTTGGCACCCAGGAACATTTTTCATGCTTGTGTTGCTCCCCAACTTCTTTTACTTCTGAATGTTGCTCACGGGTTCTAAAGGTTGGGGATCCCTGCCCTAAGGTCTGTTAAAAATAATTTAAACATAAAATAAATCCAATATAATTGTTTTGTCAACAATAAAGATTTATGACGCTTAGTTAAAAGGACAAGGTACTATTTTATTTTTAACAGAGAAAAAGAATATCATTTTTTAAAATTAGAATTATTTGTTTCAAATACGTAGATGGGCTTCCTCTAATTTCATGCTCTCCCGTGTGTGTAGTTTTACTAAGGGATATGGCACTTAAGGCAACTTTGAACATTTTATAGTGTTTTGGCACCTGCCCCTAACACTGGAAATTACACAGAAGGCAAAATGCTATTAGTGTCTCTCCATAGACCAGGACTATACTGTTACATCCATAGGTCAAGCAATTACTGTTTGGGAATGTTCACTGGTATGATTTTGGGCAAAGGAAGGACATCTCCCAAATAGTCCATTTTAATCAAATAATTCAGATTCTTTCTCTTTATCTCTGTACTAATAAAACAATCTTGTACTTGATTCAAACTAAGATATAATTCATTAGGGATTTTGCCTTTTCAGCAGGATTTGTATGAATCCTCATGCCTGGCTGAACCAAATCCGAATCTATAAAATCAAGTGACTTTACCTCATATAAACAAGCAAGTAAAAAAATTTTTCTGAACGTGAGTGTTTCTCTTTAACCCCTCCCATCCCTGATTTGCATATACATATTAGCATTTGTTTCAGTATTCGGACTGTCGGACAAATCTTTCATGATGGATTCAAGGGTTTGGCCGAATCCTGAAATAGTGGATTGGGTGCATCACTATAATTCATCCTCATTAGAGTCAAAACAATGCTATTAGGTTTATTTGATCTTTAACTTCACTTTAAGTAGGCAATGTATAGAAATCCAAATTACAGAACGATTCCTTATCTGGAAAACCCCAGTTCGCAACTTGCAGGTGTTTCAAGCAAGCATCTCCTGAACAAAGCTCTAATTAAAGGGATACTGTCGAGGGAAAACATTTTTTTTCAAAATGAATCCGTTAATAGTGCTGCTCCAGCAGTATTCTGCACTGAAATCCATTTCTCAAAAGAGCAAACAGATTTTTTTTTATATTCAATTTTGAAATCTGACATGGGGCTAGACATATTGTCAATTTCCCAGCTGCCCCAAGTCATGTGACTTGTGCTCTGATAAACTTCAATCACTCTTTACTGCTGTACTGCAAGTTGGAGTGATATCACCCCCCTCCCGTTTTCCCCCCAGCAGCCTAACAACAGAACAATGGGAAGGTAACCAGATAGTAGCTCCTGGTAGATCTAAGAACAGCACTCAATAGTAAAAACCCATGTCTCACTGAGACACATTCAGTTACATTGAGAAGGAAAAACAGCAGCCTGCCAGAAAGCATTTCTCTCCTAAAGTGCAGGCACAAGTCACATGACTAGGGGCAGCTAGGAAATTGACAAAATGTCTGGCCCCATGTCAGATTTCAAAATTGAATATAAAAAAATCTGTTTGCTCTTTTGAGAAATGGATTTCAGTGCAGAATTCTGCTGGAGTAGCACTATTAACTGATGCGTTTTGAAAAAAAACATGTTTTCTGATTTCAGGATCCCTTTAATGAAGATATGTACTATGTTGCACAAGTAAAGTTTCCAATAACAACCAGTCAGCAGTCATTTTTAAACAGTCTAATACATGCTAGAAAATGACAATTAAAGGAGAAGTAAAGTCTTCTTCCACTTGGGGGTGCCAAACTGTTAGGCACCCGCAAGTGATTGTATTGACTTACCTGAAACCCCAGGTCGGTGCTCCTATCAGCAGAAAATGTCCAGCTTCTTCTTTCTTCTCGCGACTGTGCATGGGCATTATGGTGAAAAGCCGAACTTTAACTAAAAAGTTGGCTTTTTTATTCTACTGAGCATGCGTCTGCCCGGGAAATTTAAAGAAAGAGGAAGCCGGAAGAGAATCGCTGGAAGAATCCCGGGCTAGTGCAGTTTTCTGCTGATAGGAGCACTGGGCCCGGAGTTTCAGGAAAGTAAATACAATAACTTGGGGGTGCCTAATATTTGGCTTCCCCAATAGGAAGAAGACTTTCCTTCTCCTTCAAGACCTGATAATTGATTCACCTGTGCAATACAGCACCTATGTTCATATGTCAGTCTATTGTATTGTCTACCAGGTCTGCAGGATCTGGGTGCTCAAGGCAAATAAGGCAGAAGGGGGCAAACATTTTTTTCTAAGAATGTAAAAAAAAAAAATTGCATTTTTTCTGCAAATGAATAAAATGAGGGGGTTTTCCATTTCTGGGAGATACAGATCTTAATTATTAGAGATCATTTACAATGTACAACACAGTGAGCACAGTGCAAATGATGTCTGCAATGGGCCTTTTTTTGCACTTTGCACCCTATGTTCTGCATTGCATAAATTGCCACAGGCCTCTGTGCTGCGTTTCGGTTCTGGAGTTTATGAAATATGTAAGCACAATTGTAACATTTGAGGGGATGATTGCTGCAATAATAATAACCTCTGCACCCATCTTTGAGCTTAATTTAGCTCTTACAGGCATTTTTGTATGCTGCTATGCCGATGCCTTCCGGGGAGCTCAAAAGGAACACACTGAATAGATGATTTAAAA
Organism: Xenopus laevis; assembly: GCF_017654675.1. Taxonomy (NCBI): domain Eukaryota; kingdom Metazoa; phylum Chordata; class Amphibia; order Anura; family Pipidae; genus Xenopus; species Xenopus laevis. The sequence goes on from NC_054388.1 coordinate 77,050,732, forward strand.
AGCAATTACATGTGTTTTGACATAAGCCACTTGCCAGGAGTGTGTCATGTCACACAAATAGGAATAAAAACATTTACACTTAGCTATACAGAATGCAGAGGCACATGCAAGAAAAGAAAATGAAATACACTGCTATAAATTAGACATCATTAGGGGTGATTATTAGCCAACAGGTTGTCCAGATAAATGTGGCTCTGCTGTAACACTTGCTCTTGAATACAGTTGGTTGCACCTTTCAACTACCTGGCACTTTGGAGTGACTTCCTAGATAAATTGTTCTATAAGCTGTAGGGATCCCTGGTGGATCCTTTGGAAGTCTTCGGGGCCGATTCACTAACTTCGAGTGAAGGATTCAAAGATAAAAAATTTCGAAGTTTTTTTTGGGCTACTTCGACCATCGAATGGGCTACTACGACCTTCGACTACGACTTCGAATCGAAGGGTTCGAACTAAAAATCGTTCGACTATTCGACCATTCGATAGTCAAAGTACTGTCTCTTTAAAAAAAACTTTGACCCCCTAGTTCGCCATCTAAAAGCTACCGAAGTCAATGTTAGCCTATGGGGAAGGTCCCCATAGGCTTGGCTAACTTTTTTTGATCGAAGGATATTCCTTCGATCGTTGGATTTAAATCCTTCGAATCGTTCAATTCGAAGGATTTAATCGTTCGATCGAAGGAATTATCCTTTGATCGTTCGATCGTACTATCTGCGCTAAATCCTTCGACTTCGATATTCGAAGTCGAAGGATTTTAATTCCTAGTCGAATATTGAGGGTTAATTAACCCTCAATATTCGACCCTTAGTGAATCGCCCCCTTCATGTTCATCTACATAAGTTCATTGCTTGACTGCTCTGATCAGATATAGGAATAGTAGCAGAAAAGCAAGTTATGGATGAAAGAAGAGATCTCAATCCTGTTTTACAATAATAACAGAGTGTAGGAAAGTGGTTTTCAGGTTGAGTGAGTTAAATCCTCACTGGTTCAAGATTTGCTCAGGTCAGTGTTGCAGACAAGTACATGGTTTGGGCAGTCACAGTGCTATAGTTTCAAGGAATATTTAGGACAACAAATTTTATTTTTTTGTCTTCTTTGTGCCCCCTGTGGAGATGAAGCCACAGTTGAGGAAGCTATGGGTTAAGGTCAAGGTTTATTTTGAATCTTTTTTGTAGTCTGTGTGATCAACAAATTCTTTTGCTAAACTTTGCAGAAACAATGTGCACGTTGTGAGAGCAAGTGCTGAATTGTGCATCATACACAATATATATATATATATATATATATATATATATATATATATATATATATATATATATATATATATATATATATATAGACAAATACAAGAGTCCTCTGCACTCAACCCATTATCAATATATTTAAGACAGCGACATTTTGTGCATACCGCTACTAAAAAATGCCTTACCCTTTAAACAAAACAGGGATTGTTTGTCCATATATTGCAATATATTTAAGCTGGCCAACTACGTCAAAGTCATCCCATATCTGGCCAGTCCTATGCTCGATTGTATCTGATTCATTAAGAATTCTATTGCTTCATTATACATTTTACAAAGGGACTAAGTTTTACCTGCAACTTACTTGCTGCTTTCAAAGTAAACCTCCATACTTGGCTGCCCTTTTATTAGACACCAGTGGGATCACCTGACTATAGCTGGGAGGGGTGGGAGCTACAACATGGAGCTGGTCACTGCTCCTGTATAACTATAACAAACAAGGGAAAGTTGTGCTCACCACTGTTTTTTATATATATATATATATATATATATATATATATATATATATATATATATATATATATATATATATATATATATATATAAAAATATAAATGCTTTGGGTGTCCGCACTCGATCTCCAGTAGAGCAGAGGTGCACGATCAATGTTCATAATATGCGGTGGGATCGAAACGTCGGATAACAATGCTGTGTTACCAATAAAAACACTTTATTCACTTCTACAATGAGTGTGCTGATCCATTACTACTGTATATATATATATATATATATATATATATATATATATATATATATATATATATATAGATAGATAGATAGATATATGCTCAAAACTAGGGTTACCTAATTTTCTGGACAAAAGAAAAAACCCCAGGCATCTTATCTCTTTCCAGTGGATAATATTGACAGCAAGCATAATTATTTTAGCAGGTAGCAACCATATTGAAGACTCCAAAGCTCATTTACAAATGCAGGAAATGTACAAATCAAGTCAGGCACTATTTTGTATGCACTTAATGCTGTTAATAAAGGTGTGTAAAAATGTCCATCAACATGCACATAATATACCGTTTTTCCCTGCTATGATGATTGGGTGCACAAATGCAAGATAACCTGGAATACTTGCCTTGAGGAGGCGGAATTCCTGAGTTTTTAATTAAATTTCATTTTGCAGATTGCATGCTAATGTTGTTATTAACCCAGCATAACCTGGTTTGAAGGTGATTCCATATGCACAACAACTTGGCTAAATACCTAATTAAATTCAAGCAAAATAAAAATGGTCACATCATTTAGTTAGTGGGTTAGGTGTCTAAGAGAACGGGCCCAAGGTATGGCTTCAGACAGGTAGTGGGTTAGAGCAGGTTCCTCTTCCCCAAAGGTGACTCATACTTGCCGACCCCTTCCCCAATGGTGGCATCAGTGGTGTAACTAGATATTACTAGATAAGTAAATGTCTTTCCAGTGTATACATATATTCTGTATTTTGTTCCATCTAGCAAGTCTGCCATTTTTTTCCTTTATACCCAAGAAATGATTTCATGCTCTAAGAGGAGTGATGGTGGCCTTTCAGCCTACTTTTCCATTTCCTTTGTGTTCTGAATAAAGAAACATCTTTACTGATGCCTGTCAACAACAATGTACAATTCTAATACAAGAAAATCATACATGCTGACAATTTCACCTTTCTTTTTTTTTCTTCTATGTGTTGCTTTTTGAAACTTCGCATATACAATAACAAGGAATGGGGGTAGGAGACATGATGAAGGAAACATTTATCCATTACAATACTTTACATAAAAAATATCTTTTAAGCATCAAATTAAATGTTTAAAGGGGCAGTATTTTAAATGGGCACAATATACAGGACTTTTGTTAAAAATATATTCTGTGTATAAAACAAACAAACCATTGGTTTTTATCCTTAATATCGCATCTTCCTCCTCTTGTAATCAATAGAGTTTTTTAAAGTACGGATTATGACCTTTGTATAAACAAACCCCTCCCTTCTTACAGCTGTGTATTATTTCTCTTATTACAGAGAAAAAGGACATCATTTTTAAAATGACAAAAAACTAAAGACGCATCGCACGAGCAAGCACTGCCGCAACAGCTTGTCTTTATGGGGCAGCTTAGGGGGCAGGTCTGGGCAGCTTAGGGGCAGGTCTGGGCAGGCAGGGGCGGGGCCCACCAGGTTTTTTCCTGGTGTTCCGCTAGTCCAGTCCGACCCTGGATAGATATCCTATTTTTCTTGCTCCTGGTCCATTAAACAACATTCATGCCATAAGTACCTGGTAGGACCTGAGTATCTCAGCAGTGCAACTGACTATGAACATTTTGTCGCATTTGGGGGAGCACAATTAACCAGGGCTGTATTTAGGTCCGATGCCACCCTAGGCATCGGACCTATACATGCCTCTACGCCATACTTCCGCAGTATTGCTCTGAACCCCTCACCCCCATCACCGGATTTCACTGGAAATCCGTGGCGGAGGGTGGGGAGGGTTTTAAAAAAAATAAAAAAATAAGCACCCGGAGGGCCACCCCAAAACCTTTCATCAAGACAATGCCAAACTACATTCTTTGCATATAGCAACAGCATGGCTCTAAAGTAAGAGAGTCCGGGTGTTAAACAGGTCTGTCTGCAGTCTAGAACTGTCTCACTTTGAAAACATTTGGCGCATTATGTAGGGAGAAATAAAACAAAAAGATCACAGACTGTTGAGCAGCTGAAACCCTATGTTAGATATAGACATGCCCCTGTCCCAAATTGTTTGAAAGATGTCGCTGGCATTTAATTAAAAAAGAACATATTTTTTTAACAAAACAATACAATTTCCCAGTGCCAACATTTGTTATGTTGTCTTTGTACTATTTGCAAATAAATATGCTTTAAATGATTTTTCTCCATCTTTTTGGAAATTGAGATAGACTGCAGAACAGCCAGATCCTCAGCTGTTCTTCTATATGCCATTACATTGGTAGTTCACCTTTAAGATTTAGTATATTAAAGAATCACCAATTCTTAGCAACTTTTCAATTTGTCTTCATTTTCTATTTCTTATGGTCTTTTAATTATTTGCCTTCTTTTTTTACTTTTTTTCAACTTTCAACAGGGGATCATTGACCCCAGCAGCACAAATCTATTTCTCTGTGAGGCTCCAATTTTATTGTTATTGTTGCTTTGTATTAATAATCTTTCTCTTGAGGAACTCTCCTATCCATATTCCACTGCCTGGTTACTAGGATAATTTGGACCCTTGCAAAATCAAATGTAAATCAAATGTAAAACTGAAGAGCTGCTGAATGAAAAGCAAGATAATTAAAAAAAACACCGAAAGTAAAAAATTAAGACAAATTGCAATTTGTCGCAGAATATCACTCTCTATATAAATGCTGTGCCGACTTCTGTGGTACCGAGGGCCGGAATTTTTCTGGACTACATGGTGGAGGGCCGATAATGGAAGCCAGTGTTGACCCTGCCCTGTTTATAACCACACCCACTTTAAACCACACCCATGTTACCACAAGATCATATCCACATTAATGGTGGTAGCACACCAAAAAATTAAATGGTTGGTGATCACTGCAGGGATTTCACTTATCACTCATATGTGAAAAAAATTGTCACATTAAGACATACTCTTAAATACATACAGTATACCTCCTCCTCCCCTGTGGATAACACAGCACCCCCAGCACATGATTAAATGCTTTAGGGCCCCTAACAATAATTTTCAAATGCTAAAAAACCCCCAGAACAAACACTACCAGGTTTATGTTCCACAGGCAGAGCAAGGCACACAAAGGGAGCATAGGGCAGCCAGAGTATGGCACACACAGGCAGAGTATGGCACACCCAAGGAGAATAGGGCAGGCAGAGTATGGCATACCCAGGGAGCATAGGGCTGGCAAACTATGAAACACACAGGGAGCATAGGGAAGGCAGAGTATGGCACACACAGCACGCATAGGGAAGGCAGAGTATGGCACACACACGGAGCATAAGGCAGGCAGAGTATGGCACACACAGGGAGCATAGGTCAGGTAGAACAGAGCAGGAGACAGGGAAACCTACCAGGACCAATCTAATATGTACTACATACAGTGACACAGTGCTGGGGCCCCTTCAGTAGTTTGTATGAGTGTGAACAATGATGGGGATTACAGTTTGAATTTGAGATTTAAACAATGCAGGGGCCGGTTAATCTCTGTAGTGATACCTTTTAAATCGTATACATGGTAAGCAGACACAGCAGGTAGACTTTCATGTGGGGGGCCACACAAGGTGGGGGGTTGTGGGCCGCCAGTTGGGCAGCCGTGATCTATATCATACTAAAGGTTAATTTTAAGGGGAGCAACCCTTTAATGATGTCAATATTGTTATCTGCTTTCTTGTTGGTGGGGTTACTACTCTGCAGTTTTAGCTAGTATGTAAAAAATTGAATTGTACAAAAAGTGTTGCCAATGTAATTAACACAGAAATGACGTATAAAATGACTGCTTGCCTTTCTAGTGTTGGGAAAATAATTGCTAATTTACAAAGATTCAGTTAGAATGACTCTGGAAGGGCAGTGTACCATAGAGATGTATATTTCCAATTTGCCAGAACTGGATGCAGCTGGGTGAAGCATGTACATCACTGTGTTCTTTGCTTAGAAGCTCAGGGCAATAAGAAATGTGCCACTGGCCTAACACCACTTGCAACCAGAAAATAAATGCATCAGAAAAGGCCCCTCACAAAATCAAAAATACATTTTGTAATTGCTTTGATGTCAACTGTAAATGTAAATGTATTCATGATTCATGAGCAGCAGCTCTGACTGCAGATCCCTTTGTGACTTTCTGATGGACATTGCTGTGAATAATAGCTGGGAAAAAAAAGCTGTTTGATGAGAACAAGCAATTGACACAGGCTACAAATTCAGCTTTGAAATATTTGCAATAAAAATGAGATGAATTCTGGAAAATATATATATTTTTTTAATTCTTCAATTCTCAGATATTATACCGAGTACGTTTGTTTCCATGGAAACTTTGAGTCATTCTCACTACTGAAATTTATGACCCTTTGATCAAATTGTAGATGATCAAGCGTCCGTTCCTTGCTTATTTTTAAGTTACATGTTTTGTTTCACCTAAGCCTATTTTAAGGCTTTATGCATTTTATACATTTTCGCCAATAAAGAAAATGTCAGTAATTTATAAAGCTGGAAATAACAGTACTTTTTCCAAGGGTATTAAATACACCTGGCTATACATGTGGCTACTTTTTAAGCAAATGATTTTCAAAGGGAAAGCAGGCAACATGATAAAACAATACAATTAGCAATAAAATGTGTCCAGACAGCTGAAACTGCGGCTTGATGATCAATACACGGTAATGGGGGCATTTGCCAAGGGCACCACTGGGTTACTGCCCTTTCATCCGCAATGACATTTAACTAAAGCAGCCCCCAAAATGTCAGGCCCCTCATTTTAATTTGTAACAAGAGCTTTATCACTAATCTTTTATTATTTTTTTTTGTTCCATACCTTATTCTTTTCTTAAGAGGAACACAGCACAACCAAGATGGATTATCTACTTCTGCCTGGTGTAATTTTCAGTGTTGGGCACACAAATGATGCCTGCACCCAATTCTTTAGGCACAATTGCGCTGCGCTAATTAATGCAAATGCTGTGAGAACCCCTGAGTTACCGGACAGTCAGGAGTTCCAGGATTCATTGCTCCCTGCGTCTATAGACACGTCAAAGGGATTCTGTTATGATTTTTATGTATTTTTTATTTCTAAATTACACTGCAAACAATTCACTCTACAATATAAAATTTAATTCCTGAACCAGCAAGTGTATTTTTTTAGTTGTAATATTGGTGTGTAGGCAGCCATCTAAGTTTATTGTGCCTGGTCATTTGCTTTCAGAAAGATCCAGAACTTTAGGATGGAACTGCTTTCTGGCAGGCTGTTGTTTCTTCTACTGAATGTGTCGCAATGGGACCTGGATTTTACTATTGAGTGTTGTTCTTAGATCTACCAGGCAGCCGTTATCTTGTGTTAGGGAGCTGTTATCTAATTACATTACCATTGTTCTGTTGTTTGGCTGCTGGGGGGGAAGGGAGGAGGTGATATCACTCCAACTTGCAGTACAGCAGTAAAGAGTGACTGAAGTTTATCAAAGCACAAGTCACATGACTTGGGGCAGTTGAAAGTATGTCTAGCCCCATGTCAGATTTCAAAATTTGCTCTTGCTCTTTTGAGAAACGGATTTCAGAGCAGAACAACACTATGAACAAATGCATTTTGGAAAAAAAAAACATTTTTCCCATGACAGTATCCCTTTAATATCCGATTTTGAACTGAAGGCAGGGAAGACTGTGCGCAACTATATGGGGGGGTCTGAAGAGCGCATTTGAGTGAAAGTACCTTTAATGAAGTAGTTGTGGGAAAGAGAGAAAGTTACCGAAACTGTGTCTAGGGCCATTATTTTACACCATCTCTGACTTGGAGTCACCTATTCAAATCAAGAGGAAAAATGGTTGCATAAGCTCTGGATAAAAGTGTTTTTATCCCACGCCATTTTTCGACCACTACGTTAAAAACCTGCATTTGACACTGGGCTTCCAGTACTAATAGAATAAATACACAGATTTAAAAAACATTGCATTTTATGTGGTTATACTTGGGGGCAGATGTAAGAAGGGTCGAATATCGAGGGTTAATTAACCCTCGATATTCGACTAGGAACTAAAATCGTTCGACTTCGAATATCGAAGTCGAACGATTAAGCGCAAATCCTGCGATCGAACGATCAAAGGATTATTCGTTCGATCGAACGATTAAATCCTTCGAATCGAAGGATTCGAAGGATTTTAATACAACGATCGAAGGAATATCCTTCGATCAAAAAATCACAGGCAAGCCTATGGGGACCTTCCCCATAGGCTAACATTGAGTTCGGTAGCTTTTAGCTGCCGAAGTAGGGGGTCGAAGTTTTTCTTAAAGAGACAGTACTTCGACTATCGAATGGTCGAATAGTCGAACGATTTTTAGTTCGAATCGTTCGATTCGAAGTCGAAGTAGTAGTCGAAGGTCGAAGTAGCCCATTCGATGGTCGAAGTAGCCCAAAAAACACTTCGAAATTCGAAGTTTTTTTAATTCGAATCCTTCACTCGAGCTTTGTAAATGTGCCCCTTGGTGTATGTTTAGGCTATTGTTTAACACAGCTTTAGAAATAGGCCCCTCCGTCCAGTTTATTTTTAGTTCAGTAATAGAATCAATCTTCGTTCTCCAGTAAATATTAAACCACTCTGTCGTTGTACAGCAAAAAATTGTACTAAAAGCCATACAAATGCAGATGTTTCAGTATTGGTTGTATTTCATGCTTATTATAGTTAATGGAAAGAAGCCCATGTTTCCCTAAGATAAGAAGATTAATAACTTCAAAGAAATCCTTGCAATTTTAAGGTATATGTGTGTGTATATATATATATATATATATATATATATATATATATATATATATATATATATATATATAGCAGCATTTAGACTGAGATTATTCTTCTGCCATACATGTTTAGGGATAAACAGACATTGCACTTCTGCATAAACCCCACTGAGCTGCAGAAGCTTTATACTGGCCACATGGAGATGTGATATTACAGTCAGATCTCTGGAGTGGTACATCCAAATAAAAATCATATGAAGTGAAATGATCAGTTTTATCAATTTTACTGCTTGAAACTGTTGCCCTAACTACAGTATAAAAGAAATGATACTGATTACTTGTTCCAGTCAATTTCATGTATAGTGTCCTGTCTCAGCTATAAAAAGTAAATGGTCATTGTCTCAGTTGGTGTATTATCTACTTTATTGTATTTCTGCTGCCTAAAACCACAAGAATGCATGATGAGGGCTCCTAATGCACAATAGTCCCTCTGATCCCTTGGATCTTCAAAATGATGGACATCAGAGCTATTTTCAGTGACATAACTAGAAGTTACTGTGCCCACGGCTCCATTCCCAAAGCCCCTAGGTAGATCAGTTCTGCACACACATATATTAAAACTGTCATGAAGCAACTGGGCCTGCTGTCTCTATGCTTATGCCCCTACCTGAATGTATCGGTGGCATCCTGTCACTTGTTTTTCATGGAGGATTTTAGACTAATTAGATTTGTATCTGCAAAAATGTTTTTAATAAAAAGATAGTATTTAGGGATTTACTCAATTTACGGATTAGCTTTTACTCTACACCTTTTACTTCATGCTTAACAAACAAAGCATAGGGTTCATATCAATGTTACTCAGCTTATAGGTGTTATTTGCTCAAACTCCCTAGCTAATATAAAATTAAGGTGAGCTATATGGCTAGAAGTACCCAATGCAAACAGAGTAGCACACAGTCTAATTATAGCAGGTCAAGACGTGGCAGAGTGAGAGCAAAAAAAGAAAAAAATATGATAAAGCATAGGAGTGAAAGAAAAGGCAGAGTAGGGATAGACAGAAGGTATCAGCAAGAAGGCAGGTGTGAAGACTCAAATAAATGTACAAATGGTAGGTGGGGGCAAGGGAAGCTCATGGGTAAGGCAGTAAAAGAAGTTGCACCTTATGCGAAAAGCAAAACATCCCTACTGAGCTCTATGCAGTGTTTCAAACTGAAGATTAGAAAGGAAAGCAAGAGTTGAAAAATGAAAAGAAACCATGTCATTTTTAAACATGTGATCTCATGTAAATGGAACCCTTACTGTGTTATTTAACAACACATACGTAGTAAAAGGCAGAATATCATTTAAAATATCAAGAACACAAATTTTGTGATTGTTTCAATAAACTGCACTGTTACAAATGTCGAAAAATCCCAACATTTAGCACTGCTAAGCAAGATATGTAACTAGTAGGGATGCACCGAATCCAGGATTGGGCCTTATTCAGCAGGATTCGGCTGAATCCTTCTGCTCGGCCTAACCGAATTCGAATTTGCATATGCAAATTAGGGGTGGGGAGGGAAACCACGTGATTTTTTGTGACAAAACAAGGAAGTAAAAATTTTTTCACCTTCCTACCCCTAATTTGCATATGCAAATTAGGATTCCGTTTGGTATTCGGCCGAATCTTTCACAAAGGATTCAGGAGTTCGACCGAATCGGAAATAGTGGATTCGGTGAATCCCTAATAACTAGCCAGGCAGGTGCTAAAGGATTTCTTTCAAAACACTTTATTTTCATGGCCACAACACATCAGACTGCCTAAAGGTGACTATCGTACAAGAGTACATACATGGTATAGCTTCCTGTCTATCGTTGCGTTTGATTGGCTGATATCTTGAATATCCAGAATAGCAGAGGAGCTGCAGCTTCTCTTTTCTCCCTCATCTACTGATGTTCACAGTGTCAGACTGGTCTGCCAAAATAACAGGATCAACAGCTTCTCTTTACTTCTTCATCTGCTCATGTCGGAGTCGGCCTGGACTGTCAAATTAGTATTGTGTATATCAGCAGATAAGGAAGAAAAAGGTTGGACTGGCCAGACGAAATACTGGAGCGACAGCTTCTCTTTACTTGCTTATCTACTGATGTACACAGTGTCAGACTGGCCTGCTGAAAAAGCAGGATCACAGTTACATAGCTAAGTTGGGTTGAAAAAAGACCAAAGTCCATCAAATTCAACCCCTCCAAATGAAACCCAGCATCCATACATACATAGACTCAAACTGACCCCTCCATACACTAACAGAAGCTATATATTCCAATAGCTATATTAATTGTATATTTTATTATCACTATAGCCTTGGATATTCTGCTTTTTCAAGAAATAATCCAAGCCATTCTTAAAGGCATTAACAGAATCAGCCATTACAATATCACCCGGCAGTGCATTCCACAACCTCACTGTCCTGACTGTGAAGAACCACCTACGGTATCTCAAATGAAACATTTTTCCCTCTAAGCTAAAGAAGTGGCCTCTGGTGCGGTAATCCCTTTTATAGAAAAAAAAAAAGATCTTCTATAATGTCCTCTGTGGCTACTAAAGCAAATAAAGTATTGTCTTGCATAAAAAAGGGCATTAGTTCAAGGGATGAAAACATAATTCTACTTCACAAGTATCTTTTTTCCACAAAGAACTACCCCAAACTTGACAGTCTACCCTCATAATTTAAATCTTTTTACCAGTTTATTTGCATAACTCTATTTCTGCCATAAATGCATACCTTGCATTTATCAACATTGAACCTCATTTCCAGTTTGCTGCCCAGAAATTATAGTTCTGCACAATTTTGTATCATCAGCAAAAATAGAAACAGTACTTTCAATGCCCACCTCCAGCTCATAAATACACAAGTTAAAAAACAAGTGACCTAGTACAGACCCCTGGGTTACTCCACTAATTACACTGGTCCAATTAGAAAATGTTCCATTTACCATCACTCTTTATAATCTATTCATCAGTCAATTCTCTATCCAAGTACAAGTACTATGTTCCAATATTCCTTAATTTAACCATTAACCTTCTGTGTGGTACTGTATCAGAATCTTTTGCAGATTTGAGGTTCCTGCTCATCACCCCATTAAAGGCAATTAATTTAGTCTGGAATGATCAGATATGCATAAAACCATGCTGGTACAAACTCATAGTATAATGATTTGCAATGAAGTCAAGCATCTTATGCCTTAATACCCATTCAAAAAGCTTTCCTACCACGGACATCAAACTAACTATAGTTTTGAGGCTGAGAATGGGATCCCTTTTTTTGATAGAGATACCACATTAGCAATATGCCAGTCTCTTGGAGCCAAACCAAACCTCAATGAATCCTAAAAAATGAAGTAAAGAGGTTTGGCAATCACAGAGCTAAGCTCATTTAGTACCCTTGGATGAATACCATCTGTTCCCAGGCTTTTGTTTATCTTTAATGTTCTAGTCTCTTTTGATTTCCTCGTGTGAACCATACATCATTAGTTGTATTACTGGAATTGGGACTATTAAGAAGGAAACCTTCCTTAGTTGTTTCCTCATTTGTGACTGTAGACAGATGAAAAATAACAGTTCAGAATCTCTGCTTTTTCTCTGTTCTCATCGACCGACTGACCACTCTCACATTAAGGATCCCACCCCTTCCTGCTTCATTTATTTAGTGATTTACATATTTAAAAAAGAATTTTGGATTCATCTTAATCTTTATTGCAGTACCCTTTTCTATCTCGATTTAAGCTTCTCTGATCACTTTTTTGCATGATTTATTGGCTTCCTTATACTTGACAATGGTTTTGGTTGTCCCGGTTAACTAGAAGGTATTAAAAGCACGTCTTTTCTTTCCAACCGCAACACCAAGTTTGGTTTTGTGACGACTTTCCTTGCTCACAAGTGGAATACACCGACATTTATATTTATTAAACAGCATTTTAAAGACATCCCATTTTTGTTCTTTGTTTAGCCCTTTGAAAAGCCTTTCCCGGTTAATATGTTGCATATTTAAGTCTTCATCTGCTCATGGACTATACACAGTGTCGGACTGGCTTGCCAGGATAGCGGCTCCTCTTTACTTGATCATCTGCTATACCTTCCACAGTGGAAAAGTTCTTTGCTATTACTACCACCAGAATATTGTTGGCTATACCAGTTTTTACCATCACTTTTAGGTCCCTAATGGTAAATAATAATGATTTTCTGGATAATATTTATTGTGGTGGCTACAGACCTTAGACGAATACCCTCTGTGGCTCAAAACCCCTTTTGTAAGGGCACAGACATAATTATTCTTGCACATAATTATTACTCTCACTGTAAGTAACAATTATTGCCCATCTGGCACAGGCATCATAAATACTAAAAGAATGCAACTGGAACATTTGAATTATTCCTTTGAAGCTTCTGAAGTCTGGTTGCGATTCCAATGTCCTTGATGCTACTGGGTGCATTTCTGCACTAAGCAAGAAACACTGTGGCTCAAACAATTACAGAGACAGTTTATGACAAAATAAATCAAATGTTTTTTAATGTTATTCGCCTAGAATCAGGTCAGCAATTTGAGAATGAACATTTTCCTGTCTGGCTAAGATGCAGTTTATGTAAGAGATTTTAAATCATTTTAACAGAAAGACACACAGGGAAAAAAAGCAGAAAATCGTCACTTATTGTTCTATCTATTGCATTCAACATTTTGAGAATTGTTGACGAGATCACAGGCATTGAGAGCAAGGAGAGGAAGACAGTACATTCAGAGCACTCATTTAATTATGTCCCTGTGCTATGGAAGGTTCACTACCGCTAAAGCACTCAGCTTACTGGGGAAGTCAGAGAATGTTTTCTTTTGTAGTGGAAAATACATGTATTTTTCTCCCTTAGTAATGTAAGTGACTGACATTATTTAGCCATAACGATATCAACAGAAAAAAAAGTTAGTGGCGTAGTTGGAGCCTAGCGGTTTAAGAAACTGTGTAAAAAAATATAAATTAGCTTAAAGTCCTGAGGGCTGCATTCTTAAAGTGTGATAAAAGTTCTCATTTAGTTAAATCTCTATGGTTTTATGTCTGCCTCTGGCGTGTGCACCAGATACAGTAACATCATTACTATTTAGGTCTCTTTATATTAAAGATGTATTTATGCTTTTTAGTCACTGCAGTAGATTTACTCCATATCTATAGCTGGCCATGCATGGAGTTAGGTGGCTGACCAAGTTGCTAGGATATTTATTTATGTTTCAATTAACTCTTCGATCATCACTCTGGACTAAAAATTATGAGACTCATCAGTGTTTGAGGAAGGTGAAAGGAAATTTATTAGGCCAGCTACATCTGTCAGAATTGGTATCAACCTATATGTATCCAGTATAATCCTTAGGAAGTACAGAAAATGAAATGTGCCTCGTTATGGTATGCAATTGCAATGTAAGGTTGGCTGAATGCAACCCACAGTAGAGTCCTGCAGCGGGTCGGGTACCCGCAAAAACCTGTGGTACCCTGCGGGTAGAAGTTCCGGGTGCGGGTATAGATGCAGGTCGGTGGTGCTGCGGGTTTGCAGGTCGGGCTGCGAGTCTTCTCAATAGTGATTTTTACTCCTTTTTTCTGATCACGCCTACAGCCGATGATGTCACTTCCGGTTTACAATGACAGCACTTCCTGATTCTTGATGGTCAGCGGGTCCCGGTTGCAGATAAGGTACTTGCGGGTCGGGTAACAGGTCCAAGCGGGTAAGAATGCGGGTCCGTGTTCCAAAAAAATCGACCCGCGCAGAACTCTAACCCATAGTTGTAGTCAGGAGCCATCTTGCATTAGTGGTCTTCTAAACATATGCCACTCAGCCTTCTTTGTAGTAAAAATTCAAACCAAAAAGCAGTGCCTTGTGGGACTCTAAATACATTGTCAGCGTCATCCAGCCTACACTGCACCTATCTTGCTGATAGTTGGTGTACCGGCTAAAAAGAAGCTGCATCCAAGGTAATGGAGCTTTTTGAGATATTCGGTTGTTTATGTACTACCCATTTGGCAGCATCTGTTGTATCCATCTGTACTCTGTCCCATGAGGTGATTACATATGTCCATATCACTGGGATAAATGCCAGTGATATTGTAATGTATTGGAGATAACAATAATTTGTAGGTGTTACACATTAAAAAGCAGCTCTAATGGAATGACTTTTTTGAATCTGTGGGAAGTTGATAAATCATTGCATAATTATTTGGCAGTTAAATCTGCTTGTTCATTTGCTGTAGGTCTCTGTATTAAAACAAAATGACGACCATACAGATTTGATTTCCCCAGTTGCGGGAATAAACAAAGCCACTACCATTTCTAACATTTGTAATTCTTTTTGTCAGAATGCATATTTGAAGAGTAACTGATTTGGAGCGGATAAATCAAAGCTTGTTAGGGAGCTTCCCAAGTTGAGTTCTCCACTCTTTAATTGGAGGACCCCCTACTGCTGCCAATTTCTTCAGTAAAAATGAGGGTTTCATACTAGGAACATCAGGATTAGCTTTGTGATATCCCTCCAGTACCATTAGCACTTCATGCAAGCCAACAGCAGAAGCATGAAACATAGGACCCCCTCTATGCTTAGGCCATCCATAGCCATTGTTGTATATTACATCAATATCTTCAGGGCCGGAAGCGATACCATCCTCCAGGATCCTGAATCCTTCATTTATCAGAGCATATAAGCATCGTTGTAGAATCTGCTCTGGACTTATAGCTTGCTGTTTTATGTGATAAGTATTTCTGTACTTATCCAAGAAGTCCCTGATCCAAGGATCAGGGCGTGCATTTCTGCCACCAGGTTTTTCATATTGGTACCAGCCTTTACCACTTTTCTGCCCAAACCTGCCCAACTCGCAGAGCATGTCTGCAAGCGGGCAGTATCTTTTACCTTCTCGCTGCCTTGCAGGAGTTCCTGGAGGAACTCTGGAACCTGTTAAGCCCTTCTCCATTCTCGATCTCCAACCCACATCCAGCCCAGCCAAATCCATCATACGGAATGGCCCCATGGCAAAGCCAAATTCCTCGAGTGCTTGATCTACTTCTTCAGGATAGTAACCTTCTTCCAACAGATAATTTGCCTGATCAAGATATGGACCCAGCATTCGGTTGCCAACAAAAAGAGGGCAGTTTCCAACTAGTACAGCAACTTTACCCAAGGTTTTTCCAAGGCTCATGGCTGTGGCAATGGTGGTGGGTGAAGTGTGACGACCTCGGACCACTTCCAAGAGTCGCATGATATTGGCAGGGGAGAAGAAATGAGTGCCAATTACTAGTTCAGGCCGGTGTGTAACTGAAGCAATTTCATCAATGTCGAGGCCTGAGGTGTTAGTACACAAGAAAGCATCAGGCTTCATGACTGATGAGAGCTTACGGAATACTTCTTTTTTCAGATTCATATTTTCATAAACAGCTTCAATAACCAAATCCACCTCTTTAAGGTCTTCAAAATTTAATGTGAAGTGAACAGAACCCAGTCCATTTCCATCTGGTGAACTACTTCCTTGCTTTTTTAGCTTCTCAGCTTCCCTTTCCAACAAACCATTTACAGCCTTTTTCCCCAAATCGAGTTGCTTTGTATCTTGTTCCAGGGCAATAACAGGAATATTTGCCTTTGAGAGAGAAGTGACTATTCCTCTTCCCATTGTCCCCAGTCCTGCAGAGGAAAATTATAGATTAGGATTTTAACTCTCAGTAATACAAGATGAAAAAAGTCATTTGGAGCATAAATAAAATGATGCTATATTGTTTGTAATGGTACTCAGAACTGGAGATGTCTTGTTGTCAGAAATATTTTCTTAAAGGAGAAGGAAAGGCTAAAATTAAGTAAGTTTTATTAGAACTTATAAATAAACCCTCAAAGTAATGCTGCTCCGAGTCCTCTGTCAAAAGAAACATCACATTTAGTTTATTCTATTGTGTACAGATGGACTTTTGTATCAGACTTCCTGTTTTCATCTTAAACCTCCAGGGCACGGCTTTGAGCATGCTCAGTCTGCTCCTCTCTCTCTCCCTCCTCCCCTTCCTGCTGTAATCTGAGCACAGAGCTATGAGTGAGCAGGGAGAGACTCAGGCAGGAAGTGATGTCACACCAAGCCAATATGGCAGTTGCTATCCTAAACAAACAGAACGCTTCAAGATCTGTTTACTCAAGTATGGTAAAGCATTTTACAGAATAAATATAGTGTTATAGCTTGTACTATTGTGGCTAATCTATTGGCAATAAACTGCTTCAGTAGCTTTCCTTCTCCTTCAACTCATTGGATAAACATGTGGATAAAATGCATACAATCCTAGATTATTGCACATTTTCCAGAAGGAAATGAGTTTGAGAAATAAATGTAAAGGAAATTTTCTCTTAAAACATTCTATATGGGCACTGTAGAAAAAGGTTATCGACTACAGGTTAAATCCTCTAAAATTCCAGGAAACTCTGCAAATTGACTTTCTGGATTATATGAATTTGTGGTTCCTTCAACACACTAAAATTCACTTTAAATGCTGAACCAGTGAAAGACGTGGGGGTAATTTACTAACTCATAGCAACCAATCAATAATTAGCTTTGTCTGAATTACTACACATTGCTATTAGTAACTGCACTGGCGCAGTCCCGCACCTGTGTTAATAAAAGAGCCCTATAGTGTTTATTTACTAACACTCACACCAAGATATTTTTCTAATTTTAAGTAATTGTTCAATTTTATGTTTAGTTGAGTAATATGGTGGAATGGTAGTGCTGAGTAACCATAATGGAAATAATTGTAATTCTGTGGTCAGCGCCGTTATTCTGTACTAATAATATGTGACTGTGCACTTCAGTACTGGCAAAGACAACAGTTCTACTGGCACAACAAACAGAAAACTGTAAGCCAGGAGAAAAAACTGAATCTGGTGATTAATCAAATTAAAAAAGCTTCCACAGACAAATATTCATTTATCACAGAATATGAAAAATGAATATCGTTATTACATCTGAGAGATGACAAAGCTTCCATAAACTTATTCATATGCAAGTGCAAACAAAGTTCTCTCTGGCTCTTATAGCTTTGTGCGCTTTGTTTGCATTGTCAAGATAAACAAGACATAGCATTTCGTGAGAGTTCACTCACATACTAATTGACTTCATATGACCTATGCAAACTGGCTTTTCACCAACACACTCAAATGAGACCACCTTATGGAAAGTTTGAGAAAGTCCCAGGACCAAAGGACACCTCTCCCCTAATGTATCATCCATGCCTGACTCTTGCCTTTCCTTGTCTATTCATGGTCGCACACAAAGTCAAAAGCTATTGTCAACATTGGCCACTTTCTTTCTGTAGCAAATGAGAAACCACTTGCTTCTGCCATAATCTTCTCTCACCTAAACCACTGTACTCTTCTGCTAGCTGGACTCCTAAACTTTTACCTTGAATGCTTCTTTTTTTTCATAACAAGCAACTCTTTTTAGTTGCTACTCGGGTTGCCATCTTTTGCAACTGGTGGATGATGTGGGGGCAGGCACAGGGCTCAAAATGGGCAGAGCTATGAAGCAAAGGGGGCAGAACTATGATGTAAAAGTGCTGTGACATTGGTGGCCAAAGTGCGGAGTAGACAGGGTAAAAGAAGTAATGGGTATATATAGACAAACTGAATCGTAATTCCCAATAAAGTTTCTCTTGGAGGCACTAATCAGTTAACTGTATTTCCTGTGCCCCGAGAACTAGTTTATTTTTAAATTCTTACAAAAAGCAAACCTGTGTGCATCTAGTGTCATATTGACAAATAACTTTAATTATCGAAAAGTTTTAGAAATTTGTTTAGATTTTCCTTTCATTAGTCTTTTTTGTATTATCAGTTTCCCTTTATTCAAACCAAAGTTTTAATCAGACTATTTAAAAATATAGTGGAGAATAGAAAGATTCCCAGTTACAACTGTAACCTAATTTTGAACATGACCAGTTCTATGAGCCAAGAAGCACTGCGCCCATGCCTATGAGGTACAAGAAATGGCATGTGCATTGCTGGAGAGAAGTATTTAAAGGCAAACTAAAGCTTAACTAAAGAAGTAGGGTTGATATATTGTAGATCATGTTTTGTGCTTCTGTACCAGCCCAAGGCAACCACAACCCTTTTAGCAGTAAAGATCTGTGCCTCCAAAGTTGCCCCAGTAGTTCCCCATCTTCTTTTCTGCTGATTCACTGCACATGCGCATGCTCTGTGCTGCTGTCACTTACTGAGCTTAGGAACCAACTCAACATATACAATATACATACATTATATATATATATATATATATATATATATATATATATATATATATATATATATATATATATATATATATATATATATATATATATATATATATATATATATATATATATATATATATATATATATATATATATATATATATATAAAGAGCAAAAAAAGCCAGCACAGCTCGTTTAAAAAGTCTTGTTGCCTGGGTGCTAACAGCAAAATAGTAATGTATATCTGGAAACAGGCGAGCACACACAGGTCTTAATTGAAAAACAAAAGGTGTTTATTAAACAAAAAACTGACGTTTCGGCTAGCACTCTAGCCTTTCTCAAAGTACAAATGCACACTAAAAACCAACCTTTTAAACCCCCAGTGGCGGGAAGGGAGGGAAAGTGATGTCATAGGTCAGGAATGTTAAGTGGATAAACAGTATGCAACAAAAGGGGCGTGGGAGTAAGGTGAAGTGAAACCATCAAAGAAAAAAGGGGAGGTTAATAATATATACATATCAAGGCAAGCAGTAATTGCAGAAAAAGTACATGTTAACATTAATATATACAGAGACTAATAAAAGCTCCAACGCAGGGAGCTTAATGACCTCCCCACCCCAATTAAATTCACTGCTCAGATCAACTGCAAAGAAATACCCTTTTTGGACATCTTATTATCTAAACAAGAAACCACATTGAGCACGACAATCTACCGCAAGCCGACTGACCGCAACACCCTGTTGCATTATTCTTCCTGCCATCCACCACATTTACTCAAAAGTATCCCATACTCACAGATGGTACGAGTAATACGCAACAACAGCAACCCAATACATCTTGCATCACAGCTGGACGAGCTAACATTACGCTTTCTACAACGTGGTTACTCTGCAGATGAACTGACAGAAAGTCGTAACAGAGCAGCCCAATTGACTCACGCTGACCTCATTTCCACACCAACCCACGCCAAGAAAGCCAATGATGACCGTCTTACTTTTCTTACCACCTACTCGCCCAGTACCAAAACTTTCATGCAAACAATCAAGGATCACTGGACGATTATTCAGAGGGACAAAACTCTTCCACCAATCTTTAAACAGTTACCTAGGTTATCATACAAACGTGGCTCTTCTTTGAGAGATCTGCTGGTCAAGACTGATCCCACACCCTGCTATGACACCTCCAAGACTTCGACCTGGCTGTCAACCCCCAGAGCCGGGTGCTACCGCTGCTCTGACTGCACCACCTGCAGACAACTGATCACAGGCTCCTCGTTCACCCATCCACATTGCGATCCAACATCGGGTCACTTGCACCACCAAGTTTGTCATCTACATCATCAAATGTCCATGCGGACTTTTATATGTGGGCAAGACTATCACCACCTTTCGAGACCGCATGGCCAATCACCGCTCCTCCATACGGACAGCATTACAAAAGGGCTCAGGAGACACCCCGGTCTCTCAACATTTTGTCTCCAATAGACATACCTTAGCGTCCCTTAGGAGCATGATTATTGACCATGTCCCGCCCCTGGCACGAGGGGGCGACCGAGAACGGCGGTTACTACAACTTGAGCTCAAATGGATACACCGTCTGGATACCTTGAACCCCAAAGGACTTAATGAGATGATCTCATATGCTCCATTTTTCTGAACAGTCATAATAATCTTAACCATGCATTTCTGTTGATAGTTTCAATACGTTTACCTGATACACACAACTATATGCTACATCGATTGCTGCCAGACATGATTAACTGCGACCCCGCTGGTTTTTCCTTTACCATGCGTTAGTTTCCCTCTACCCTGTGTTAGTTTCCCCTGTTTGTTACCCACCCCCTGTCTTTCCAATACCCCCCATGCTCTGGCTTCTGGCACATATGAGGCATTCCTTGTGGTCTCTTAGACCCTATTTGCAGCTAGGTGGATGTACCCCCAATGATACACTTCCAGTCGTGCACATTACTCGGGAGGGTCACGTGTCTGAATGCCCCTGCGATCTCAAGGTGGATGACCGGACCCCTTGCCCAGTGCACTTCAGGTTACAGATGCTGGTTCTCTTTGAACATGTCCCCCAGGACCTACCATATTTAAACCTGGCTCTTTCACCATAACCTTTATTAAAAATAATGGTCTAGCCAAATTTAGGTTGAGCCATCCACTTTAACAGCATCACTTGGCATTACCGTTGGCTTGCTTTCTAGCCACTCGGACAGACTCCGCCTCAGCTCAGGAGCACGTATCATCAGCTCAGGAGCACGTACCATCGCCTCGCCACTTTCTGCCACTGCCGATACGTACCCATACCCACCCTTCCTTATGTTCCTTCCTTATGTGTACCTCCCCTCGCAATTATCATGAGCCTGCAGCACGATACACATTCATCTCCCTTTTATTCACAGCAGACTATTCCCCATTCAGTTCCGTACCTAATACCTGTAGATCGCTAGTTGTGATCCTGTTATCTATTACTTTGTGATTATTTTTCTCCTGTTAGAAATAAGTGAACTTTGAACTTTGATCCTTGAACTTGATCTCGTTGCTATCCTTCCAGGCCCTAGCGACGCTCACCTTCACATTGAGTTTACAGCCAGCCTGAACTACACCAGATCTATTGCTGATACCACACCCCTTACTTCATCTCCATAATGACCATTCCCGCGGACTCCACGCCTTGAATACAAGCGAAACCTCTCTGCTGTTTCCCCGACTGATATCCACGGTAGCTCTCAAACAGCCGCAGCACCACTGGATGCTCCACACCGCTGCGCACTCTAAGGCGCATCACGCTACCGATCTCCTGCCTCTGATCTGATGGATCTCACGGCCCACAACAAGGTACACCACGATCCAGCACTTTTACGGCCGGACCAGTCGACAAATACAGGTAACCGCTGTGGAACCGCCATTACATCTGTCACTACTTGACATTTCCCTCCATGATGACCCACCTGGCGATCAATGCGTTAACTAACAGACATCACACAATGTTTCTTTCCCTCAAGCGTAGATACAACTTTGTATCGCTTTATACATCTACTTTGTCAAGGGACTTGTATCTCTATTATGAACTCATATATTTTTATGTTGCATTGACTTTGAGTAACGAACTACCGATATTGTCTAAATTTCACTATTTGTGTCAAGTCAGCGTTGGAGCTTTTATTAATCTCTGTATATATTAATGTTAACATGTACTTTTTCTGCAATTACTGCTTGCCTTGATATGTATATATTATTAACCTCCCCTTTTTTCTTTGATGGTTTCACTTCACCTTACTCCCACGCCCCTTTTGTTGCATACTGTTTATCCACTTAACATTCCTGACCTATGACATCACTTTCCCTCCCTTCCCGCCACTGGGGGTTTAAAAGGTTGGTTTTTAGTGTGCATTTGTACTTTGAGAAAGGCTAGAGTGCTAGCCGAAACGTCAGTTTTTTGTTTAATAAACACCTTTTGTTTTTCAATTAAGACCTGTGTGTGCTCGCCTGTTTCCAGATATATATATATATATATATATATATATAAAAATGTCACAATATAAGGCTGATTGGCAACAAAAGCATCAGAATTTAAAACAGCTGCTCAGAGCCCACTGAGCATGTCAGTGTCGCTTTCCAAGATGGTGACCCCCTGTGACAAGTCTGAAGTCCTGGATCATTGCTGCTATTAACAATCTGAAACTTTAGGCTGGTGCAATATGTTTAGCATATAAAAAACGGCATTCTCCCTCAAGGAGAACTCTTGGTTTATAAATGATAATACTGAATACAAATGATATATATATATATATATATATATATATATATATATATATGTGTTATAACTTACCTATAACAGCTGCTGTACGAACTGGACAGGGTCTTACATTGTCCCATCTCTCGCCTGAGGGTAGTGTCCACTTGCCGACATTTCTCTCAGCGAAGAAAGCATACTGTTGGGCTTGAGGTTGACCTGTAGCCCAGAGAGATGCAAACAGCTGCCTTTCCTTCTCTATGCCTCGCTGATAAGGAAGTTGTGCTGAGGCTCTTACAGCATCAATACAAGCCAGCGGTGCTTGTGCTCCACGGAATTGTCGCTTTGCTTTTTCTAATGCAGTGTCCAAGAAGGCATCAACATTGATATTGTACTGAACAGTGTTGGTGCTTAGTCTTCTACTGGCCAATGGTTTTCCTAAGAATTAAAAAGAAAAACAGATGACAAACACTTTTTTTTAGAGGTACAGTATAAGGAGAATTCCTACACAAAGGCAAATGAACCGCTCAATGCTGTGATATAACTGTAGAGCAGACACTGAGATGGGATGAGAATAGGTTATTGAAAATGCCTCCAATGCATATCTAAGCTTTCATCCTGAACATGGCCCTCAGAGACTTATTGGTAGAACAACATGGCATGTGGTCTACACCACCAAACATGCACATACCACATTTCTTTTCCAACCTCTTCTCTGTTAGCTTCTTCTACAATCCTTACAGGAGAATTCAACCTGTTCATAGAAAAACCTGTACCCCCACCCCAGGTAGACCCCCCTCCCTCCTCCCCCCAGGCTAACTACCCCCCCTGGGGAGATGCTCCTTACTTACCCCTCGGCGCAGATTCTTCCAGCGAAGTTCCACGCATCCATCTTCCGGGTCCTCGGTAAGCTGACTGAGAGATCGGAAATTTACGTATAATTTCGTGCATGCACAGAAATGCTCCAACTGCGAATGCACAGAAATACCGATCCGGTCAGCATACAGAGGATGTGGAAGATGGACGCGTGGAACTCCGCTGGAAGAATCTGCACTGAGGGGTAAGTATGGAGCATCTCCCCAGGGTGGGGTAGTTAGCCTGGGGTAGGAGGGTCTACCTGGGGTGGGGGGGTACAGGTTTTTTAATGAACAGGTTGAATTCTCCTTTAAATGAGAGCTAACAAAGCATAAGCACCAGTTTTACCAGTGCAGCACAACTGTACATTATATTTGTATTAGTTTAAGACACTTTAATTTTTTGTTGTTACGGTTCCTTTAACTTGCAATGCTAAGGTTGAGCTTATTCTTTGACACAAATGTTTTTGTTTTATGCTCATTACCTTTTCTATGCAGGCTATGCCAAAATGGGTAACTATGATTGTCAGCGAGGGCCTTTGAAATGTAGCTAGCTCTAGTAAGGGCATTGCTTAATTTTAGGACTGATTTATATCCTCCAGTCTTGTACCATGACATTTTCACCATGAATCATTTCAAGATGGAGTGAAAAAAACGCCATCCCTTTGTTTAAATTTAGAGCAGGCTGAAGCCCTTTGCTCTATTGGTCCAAGCAAAAGCAACCTCTTGTGACTTGTATTATATCAATTCCAATCTATCTTTATACTATATACTGTATCAACTCTGTATATTTCTGTGACCTTTAAATGACAGACATGGAAAGAGGTGATATTGCTGCTAGTTGTGGTCTTTAGGTTTCTTATGTACAATAAATTAAAAGCAAACACATACTTATGTTGCTGGATAATTTAAAAAATATTATTATTAACCAAATAAATTGTTGTCTTGTTTAGGCCTTCAGTGCTCTGGTGAGTATGTTGTAGATCACAGATAACACTCATACATTGACTGTGCAAGTTATTGGCCAACAAATCAATTTGTCATAAACTTTACAATACAGTCTGCTGGGGAATTTTAATTTTCATAACCCTGAATGCATGCATATACATGCGTATGGGATGTGTAGGATGAGTAATCCGGAAACCCGTTCTATAGAAAGCTCCGAATTACGGTATGGCCCATAGACTCCCTTATAATGAAATAATACAAATTTTTAAACATGATTTCCTTTTTCTCTGTAATAATAAATCAGTACATGATACTTGATCCAAACCAATATTTAATTAATCCTTATTGGAAGCAAAACCAGCCTAATGTTTACATGACTTTCTAGTAGACTTAAGGTATGAAGATCCAAATTACAGAAAGATCCGTTACCCAGAAAACCCCAGGTCCTGAGCATTCTGGATAAGAGGTCCCATACGTACTAATGCCATGGTGACCATAACATGCATATTCTAAAAATACCAAGCTGGTAAATAAAAAAAAAAAGCAGTAGTCACCCCTCCTCTAGAATGTAAGTGTTTGCTAACCCCATCATTCTGTTCTGTATTAAGCAGAAGGAAATCATTTATTATACTGGCAGATTGTGGTATATCCGATCACATTTATTATGGAGTCTAGTAGGAGGGAGTGAGTGTAAAATGTTTGTTTTCTTAACTGTAAGCAAAACACATTTTAAGCTAACACTATTTCATGGGCTCATGCTGAGCATAGATGTTATCCAGAATGCTCAGGACCTGGGTTTTCCAGACCAGGGGTCTTTCTGTCATTTGGATCTTAATACCTTATGTCTGCTTAAAAATAATTTCAACATTAAATCCCAAAAAGATTGTTTTTGCTCCTATACGGATTCATTTTATCTTTATATGTTTATGAAGCCTGCCTGCTTCCCTTAAAGGGATACTGTCATGGGAAAACATTTTTTTTCAAAATGAATCAGTTAATAGTGCTGCTCCAGCAGAATTCTGCACTGAAATCCATTTCTCAAAAGAACAAACAGATTTATATATATTCAATTTTGAAATCTGACATGGGGCTAGACATATTGTCAATTTCCCAGCTGCCCCAAGTCATGTGACTTGTGCTCTGATAAACTACAATCACTCTTTACTGCTGTACTGCAAGTTGGAGTGATATCACCCCCTCCCTTTTCTCCCCAGCAGCCAAACAAAAGAACAATGGGAATGTAACCAGATAACAGCTCCCTTACACAAGATAACAGATGCCTGGTAGATAGGGTTGCCATCTGGCCGGTATTTTACCAGCCTGGCTGGTAAAAATGATGGCTGATCCCAATGTTAATAATATGGAAAAAAGATAAATATATAGGAAGGCCTAACGTTAGTGAAAATTTGCCACCGTGACGTAATTTCGTTACTTTGCAGACGTAACTTCGCTAGCAAAGGAGATAGACTCTAGCGGTAATTTGCTCCCTTACGCCTGGGGAAGTTGCGCTCTGGCAAATGGACGTAACTACGCTAATTCACTAAGATGCGGATTTTACTGAACGTTACCTATTGTGCCAGACTTGCTTTCGCCACCTCAGACCAGGCGAAGTGCAATAGAGTAGATAGGAGTTCCTCAAAAAATAGTTGAAAAGTCCCAAAAAACACTGGCGCCTTTTCATTTTTCAGGGTGAAAGGCTGAAAAAGATCCTACCATATGGCATACAAACTATACACTGAGCTCATGTGTAGGGGAATATAACAACTCTATTTTATTTTATTAAGGTTTTCCGGGCTTGTGTAGTGTAATGTATTTGCTGCAACATATACGTCCATTGTACTTTAACTTTCCACCATATGCAAATTAGGCAACGCTCGCGCAACTTTGCTTCGCTTGCCGCAGTAACGCTAGTGCAACTTCAAGCGAAGCGGACGCTTAGTGAATCTACCCCATAGTGTCCTGTTCTTAGCAACTTTTCCAGGCCTGGGCCTACGACGGCAAAATAGGAGGGGCAGCCGCTTTGTGAGGAGCACTGGGGACGTGCAGCTCCCGGAGAAAGTGCTGGCGGGCAGGTGCTAGGACCACATATCCAAAGTCCTGTTTTCAAATTTACAGCGGCCTGCAGCCTCCATCATGAAATTAATAATAATGTGGCCCCCCAGCACAGTGCAATTAGGAATCGTGTAGCCGTAATATTTGGGCACATTAGTGAAATGATCTGCCACTTGGTAATACTGCTGCCTGTGTTCTGAAGGTGTTAGTAATAGACATGTACTGGCACATAGTGACGCCCCACTCTCACATACTTCTGACGGTGCAATAGGCATACTGACGTGCCAGTACAGTAAAGTAAAGTAAAGTAGTATGTGAGAGCAATGCATCACTATGTGCAAGTAAGTGTCTATTACTTACACCTATTACCGTTATAAATTTTAAAAACGGGCGCATTTGGCCCGCGGGCCGGATTTTGGCCTACTATATAGGCTCTCTAATATTCATATTCCAGTCTATCATTCACACCACTGCCTGGTTGCTAGGGTAAACTGGAACTAGCAACTTGATATCTGCTAAAATCTAATATGGCGAACTATTGAACAGAAGTTAAATTATTCAAAAAATTAAAAATCAAAATCAATTGCAGATTGTCTCGGAATATCACCGTCTGCATCCTAGATTGAAAGGTATACTACTCACAGACATGAATCAGTCCCATTAAATCTGTGTACTGATCCAGTTACACCAGTGTTTGGCTCTTGAGTCAATTTAAGAAATATTTTCGCAGAAACAGCAATGAACTCAAGAGCTTCACATGTTTTATTTACTTATTTTGCCTACCCAAAGATAAAAAGCAAAAAGTACAAATTTGGCAAAATTAATCAGTAAAGATGGAATCTGCTATCACCCTACTTATCATTGCTGTGCAGAACCCTTCTTTTACTTTGCTAGTGGCCTCCCTAGCTCGCTGCATACTCCCATTCATTTCTCTCTATGGTGTGCAGCTGTGCAACAGTCAATTTTGAGCACAATTATAACCCAAGAAGCTGAGAGATGACATGTGGAACCATCCCTTTTATCTGCTGCAATTTAGGGAAGGCCAATGAAAGAAAGGATTTTGAATTGCTCTGCTTAGCACTAAACACAACCTCATTTGAAGACTGCTGGTTGCTAAGCAGCTCTGCCCAGTCCTTCTGTCCTTAGGAGAGAAATAAGCAGCATGTAAGCATCACAAGATGTTCTCAGTCAGCTCCCCAAACACTCTTACTAGCTCGGAAAAGTTTTAGCTGGGCAGGCAGAAAAGTGCTTGATGTCTAGGAAATCAGAATTACTTGGGGCTTTACTATTTGGCTGGAAACAAATGGAAATAACAAACAACAGAGATCTAATGGTAAGAGTGCCACTGTACTGATCCATGCAGTAAGCTCCATTGTACAGGAATAATCATCAGTCCAGCTTCAGTCAGTACCAAACAGCTACTATCCATCACCTCTCAGATTCTTTTGCTTTCAAATGATATCTGCTAAAATCTAAACTGGAGAACTACTGAACTGAAGTTAAATAATTAAAAAAATGAAACAAAAATGAAAAATCAAAATCAATTGCAGATTGTCTCGGAATATCAGCTACTATCCATCACCTCTCAGATTAATTTAATTTCAAGCGACTAGTGCCTTAAAGCACTGATGATCCCTATCGCGGGTTATGGAGACTTTATGGGCAGATTTATAAAAATGTAAGATTAGAGCTCATCTCAAATTCATCAACTTTATACTAATTCCTTTTGGATTTGTAGAATTGTATTTATCAAAAGGCAAACTCACATTTTTACCAATAAATATGATTCTAGAAAGGGTGACTATTTCTGTTGAGCTCTAATCTCACCATAAATTTGCCCCTTAGCTGCCACAAAAATAATCTGGATTGTATAGCATCTATACTGTACGATTTAACCCCCAATTACTTTAATAGCTTACCGCATGACTCAGGCTTGCACTCCACTTCTTTCAATATCAAGCTGGCTGGGAATAGATTATGGCAGAGTAATTGGCCGCCATGTTCCCAGAATTACTCCGTGCCAGGTCTTGTCCAAAGAATTTGGGTCTTAAAATGATTCAAGGCTGGTGGAAAATTTAAAAAGTGGAGCACAAGCCAGAGATATGAAGTAAGCAATAAAGTCACTAAAGAGTGCCTAACACACTGACAACCCCCCCCCCCCCCGCCAGTTAATATCTGCACTTTCCAGCCCTCTCACTGCCATGGGCATCGCTGGGGAAAACAACCATTTCCCTGGTAATTATTTTTAAAGGGATACGGTCATGGGAAAACATGTTTTTTTTCAAAACGCATCAGTTAATAGTGCTGCTCCAACAGAATTCTGCACTGAAATCCATTTTTCAAAAGAGCAAACAGATTTTTTTTATATTCAATTTTTAAATCTGACATTTCTCAAAAGAGCAAAAATATAATGGGGCCGATGCTACTACATGTAACGTTTTCCATCAGACACAACATGACTGTTGGATGTGAACACTGCATCTTCATCAGACAAGATAAAAATGGATGGTGTCAGAAAGATTTTTTTTCCTCATTGAAATACATTGACTGTTGGATGTAAACGCATGAACAAAAGACTCCATCCAGACAACTTTATCTGATCCGACTTTACATTGTAGCCTAGGGGGATAAGATTTTGCAGCATTTTACAAAATCTTGTGCTGTTGCATGGTGTTGCATGGCAGATCAGATAAAAGCTTAAGGGCAGAGACACACGTAGAGATTCGGGGAGATTAAGGGAGGAACTCCACTGTGCGGCTCGAGCCGACAATGAAACACATGCGACGTGTCGGATGTTCTGAAGATACAGGAAGTGAAGGAGAAATCGTAGGTGAGAACTACATTTATTCGACTGTCGGATGAAAACGTGTTGCGTTTTAGTTGCCCAAAGAAGAGGCAATCTGTCGCCGGGCGACTAATCTCCCTGAATTTCCATGTGTGTCTCTTCCCTTAAACTAAGCAGAAAAGAGCTATTAAGCAAGGCAGAGGGAGAAACGCTACAAAGCAAAGCAAAATCCTCAATGTATTTGATAAAAGTATTTGCTTTACAAAATACTGAACTGCATTCCCAACATTGTCACATTAAAAATGAATGTTTATAGCATTTATGTCACAAATTCCCATTTATGCCTTTTATCACCCTGAAGAAACCACATAAAAAAACCTTTATCATAATGCTTCAACAGAGATAGGCAAAAACTGCAAGGCAGCAGATATGCTACAAAAGAAAGTAACAGAACATCCAGCATGGCTTGTAAAACAACTAATAGATCATCATCTTGCTTAAAATGGTACCTCAAGACAATGGCAATCTACTTACTGAGCAAATATACCATTAATGTCTCTTTGAAAACAGTTTAGCAAAAGAATGGCTCAACATCTCCCTCTAGAGGCATTTTGTATTATTTTATTGGTATATGGAAAGAAATGGTCAGAAAATGTGACTGATTTCTACCATACTACCCAACTCTCTAGCAATGACAGACCATCTAGCGATCTACACTTGCCAAATAGTGTAGCAGTATGGTTGTCCACCCAAATGTTGGCATTCCTGCTCTATAAAAGATAGTTCACACAACATCTTTTAGAGACTTAAAGGGATACTGTCATGGGAAAACATGTTTTTTTTAAAAAAAACGTATCAATTAATAGTGCTGCTCCAGCAGGATTTTGCACTGAAATCTATCTTTCAAAAGAGCAAACAGATTTTTTTATATTCAATTTTGAAATCTAACATGGGGCTAGACAGTCAGTTTCCCTGCTGCACCCAGTCATGTGACTTGTGCTCTGATAAACTTCAATCACTCTTTACTGCTGCACTGCAAGTTAGAGTGATATCACCCCCCCCCCCCAAGCAGCCTAACAACAGAACAATGGGAAGGTAACCAGATAACAGCTCCCTGGTAGATCAAAAACAACACTCAATAATAAAAGTCAAGTCCCACTGAGACTGATTCAGTTACAATAAGTAGGAGTTAACAGCCTGCCATAAAGTATTTCCATCCTAAAGTGCAGGCACAAGTCACATGACTGGGGCAGCCCAGAAACTGACAATATGTCTGGCCCGATGTCAGATTTCAAAACTGAATATAAAAAAAAAATCTGTTTGTTCTTTTGACAATTGGATTTCAGTGCAGAGGTCTGCTGGAGCAGCACTATTAACTGATGAGTTTTGAAAAAAACATGTTTTTCCATGACAGTATCCCTTGTTTAGTGAGGTCGCCAAACGAGCGAATCTTAACCAGATATGCCCACCAACGGCTGGGCGATAACGGGCGAAGCTGATCGGATTACAATGCTCAAATAGGCGCCGGCGGGTCGCATGATCACATATACTAGCCGGCAATCAAACTTGCCCGATTTTTGGACTGATATCGATCGGGAGGACCCGTCGGGAGCCCCCACACACGGGCAGATAAGCTGCCGAATCGGTCTAAAGGACCAGGAATTAATCTGCCCGTGTCTGACCACCTGAACTCTGGGCTCTTTGCAACATACTATTATTTTGTGGGCAAGGCTAAGGATGCACTTTCTACTTCAATTTCTCTACCTATGGGTTTTAAGAGTGTTGTTTTTGCTACTATGCAGAGAGGTACAAGGCTTTTTATACTATGACCAGAGGGAAACAACTTTGTAACTAAAAACCCCTGTTTTTCTAAATACATGCACTTACATATATATATATATATAAAGTACTTATGAGATGGGAACAGGGAATGTGCATTGATTAATTGACAAAATCAGTAGCACTTCCATCGTATTTAAACACATTTTTACTTAGCCTTGGAGTGCACCCCTAACCCTCCTCTTTTGTATTTTGAGGTGTAGGAAGGGGTCAGTGAACTGTAACGCACGCAGTGTTTGAAACAATGAATGACATGGTTCTTGAACCAAATAAACTATTTCTTAAAGGGGATGTATTGTCAAAAATTAAAATCCCCCTTTGCCCTTGGGGAACTGATATAAGTCTTTTTCTAATTGCAATCAATTATTTTTTATCAGCGGTTTTCATTTGCGCTTCAGTTTAAAGTTGATCGCGATCCGTTCCCCCACATACCTGCTCTTTCAGCTGCAAACAAAATCTTCACGGCCGTCCCAAAACCGTGGCTGTCTCTGCTGTTTGACCCGCCTACCTCTTCTGCTGTTCCCGCCCGCCTACCAATGAAGGACGAGTAGGCAGTCTTGTTTGCAGAATGTCACTCCCACCGTTGCTTGACTGGCTACTCGTTTTTTCGTTGGTAGGTGGGCGGGAACAGTAGAAGAGATGGGCGGGTCGAACAGCAGACATGGCCACAGGCCGTAAAGGTTTTCTCCATTTCATTTAATCTCACAGCTAAGTTCTCTTTTTCTGAGACTATCCTTTTTACTCTTGAAAATTGTGATTTTGGTACTGATCGCTTTATGTGAGGTGGGTGGAAGGAAGAATGCAATAACAAAGTATTTTTATCCGTCGGTTTCACATACAAATCGGTTGCTAATCTACCTTCATATTTGTATACCAAAACATCCAATTGATACTTAGAAGATCATGCTGTATGGTAAATTTCAAAGCTGGTAAATATCCATTTAATTCTCTACGAAAATATCATCTATGTAGTGATAGCACGCTCTACAGTGTCGCTGGAACAGATACAGAATAGACTGCTGATTGAATCACTGATTTACAGAATAGACTGCTGATTGAATCACTGATATTAAGATAAGATACAATATTGCAATTAATATGATTTATGATTTATATCAAGATCTATAATTGTAAGTGTGGGAATACAGAGAAAGTTATTAAGTCCATTGGATATATATGTTACTTTGCAATATGGATGGTATAATGTATGATTCTACAATGTTTGCAATACTAGTGATTGCCACTAGGAGTTGTGGGTATAAAGGAAGTGATAAGGATACTTTGTTTTTAGCTTGCTACTGTTGGGATAAAAGTGGTTTTAATACATAAAATTGGAGTGCTGCAATTCGTGTATAAACTGAATGGAGGTATGTGAAGGTGAACATACTTTGTTGCGTGCACCCAAGAAAGTCAAAAGACTATTTAGCATATAGAGTGCTGGATAACTGCTGTAAAAGGTGCAGTTCTACTGCTCAACAACAGGAGTGACAGAACTGAGCAAAGAAGCATCAGGAGACACTTCCAGCACCGGTAACACACTTTGCTGTTCTGTTCAGCCCCCGCCCAGATAAAACAACTTTTATTATGATGAAATCTAGAAAATATGTACATTTAAGAGTGAATCCAAAAGTCTTATTTTCATTACCATAACAGCCTTTATTCTACTAAAACTGTGAAATATTTAGGTCGTTGCAGGAAAGTTAAGACATTAAAAAAAACAAAGCAAAGTCCTCTGGGGCTGTGCAAAGCTCTGTGCCCTGATTAAAGGACTTTGGACAAACATCATGTTAAATATTGTCACACGTTGAACTTTCTACACTTTGTTCATATAATATGGGAAGGGGAAGAATAATTTACTAGCTGCAGTAATATAATTGTGCAATGTACAGAGTTCACATAGAGATCTACAGTTTACCTATAACTTTCCTGGCCATCTGAACAGCTGCATCAATGGCACTGCTTTGCACAACTTCATCAACGATGCCCAGCTGGAATGCTTCTGTAGCAGGGACATGCCTTCCTAAATAACAAAGCACAAACATGTCACACAAGAGGAGATTTAGAAACCATCACTCCTATTTGATGATGTAATAGTTTGGAACTTTTGTCTCTCCTGGGTTTAGCATCCCCCTCCCTTATCATTCCCTATTTTTTTCTTTTCTGCTCTATTTCAATTGTCATATTGTACGCAAATATCTTAACTAGATAACTAAAAACTTATAACTGAAACTTTGCTATGTGGCAAGGGGAGAGGGCACACCAAAGTTCCTTTGGGAAAATAAAAATATGAATATGATAACTGAAATATCTCTTGGGTGTGGGTTGAGAGCCACACATGCCTGTATATGGAGGTAAGTGTAAGAAGTGTAAGTGATAGAGATGCACCGAATCCAGGATTCGGGCTTTTTCAGCAGGATTCGGATTTGTCCAAATTCTTCTGCGCGGCCCAACCAAATCCTAATTTGCATATGCAAATTATGGGCGGGTGGGAAATCGCGTGACTTTTTTTCACAAATCAAGGAAGTAAAAAATGTTTTCTCCTTCCCACCCCATAATTTTGCATATGCAAATTAGGATTCGGATTCGCCCAAATCTTTCACAAAAGATTCGGGGGTTCGGCCGAATCCAAAATAGTGGATTCGGTGCATCCTTAGTAAGTGAGCAGAGGAACTAGAGAAGTGGTTGTTCCAATATATTTGTGAGGCAACGCTCAGCATAAAGGTCAACAACATTGCTGGGATTGCTTTAATATTGTGCTGTTTTGGAGGTCTGGATATTGAAGAAATGAATGTAATAAAATATAGTAAGTACAGATCTATAAGCACAAGGTAATTTGGGAGGATGAAACCTCATGGACATTACTGAACCATGATTTTGCTATTTTAGTAGATGCTCCAAACTAAAGAAGCAGAAAATTAGATGGGGGTTTGGACTTTAGTCAGTGCCAATAACTACTGTGTGCGTAAAGAGAGAAATATAGTGTGTACCACGGACAATAATATCCAGAGCAGCAGGAATGCCTATTAAGCGGGGCAGACGTTGGGTTCCTCCAGCTGCTGGGAGAATTCCAATTAACACCTCGGGGAGACCCACAACTGCCTGTAATGACAGAGGTAAGATATATTTTAACTATGTATAAACATGCTAGCAGTGATATAGCTTACATTTGCGGTATATATTACATAGAATTTTTTCCTTTTCCCATGGTAATCCAAGGAATTTT
Organism: Xenopus laevis; assembly: GCF_017654675.1. Classification (NCBI taxonomy): domain Eukaryota; kingdom Metazoa; phylum Chordata; class Amphibia; order Anura; family Pipidae; genus Xenopus; species Xenopus laevis. Next base: position 77,085,138 of record NC_054388.1, read on the forward strand.
GCCACCAACTGGTTAATCCACTGTTGCTCCCTGAATTCCATCTGGACCAGAGGAAAACCACATCTAAGAGTATCCTGGCGTATCCAAAAGCAGATTAAATTAAATTTTGTAATGAACCATATGATGTTTCAGGCCACTTTCAACAGGCAGATTTGATTACCTCAAAATTTAATTTTAAAGTTTAATGGTCTTGTCGCTGGGGGGGTTTCAGTCTGGCAGCTCAGTGATCCAGGAGCAGATTCTGAACTATTACAATTCGCCACATTTAGTTGATACAATTAGTTGATGCATTTCTCAGCAGCATCTCTGGAATATTAGCAACTATTGTATTGTAACAGCTGCTTTTAATGAAACTCAAGGATTCTGCTCAGCAGGGACAAAGATAAGAAATTTATCAACTAAATGCATCAATTTAAAGCAGTTAAAGAGTCGGTGACCCCCCCCCCCCCCCAGAGCTTCTTTAGAAGGTGAAAAATGAAACTTTACACTTCAATATTAGGAAAACGGTCACAAATAGAAAGTTATTGGAAAAAGTATTTATTTCTGGTGAACAATCTGAAACCAACTGAACTGAAAAACCCTTTTAATGCGTATATGCGTATAATCTGAAACAGTGCCCCCTTTTTCCTTAAGTGGTTGTACCATAGGTGAGTACCTACTCCTATTTCCCTGATCACATAAATTATACACATACCACTGTATATTTTTTACAGTCCTTTACCAGATAAACAGGTAGAACAATAAAAATACAAATAAATATCTGGGATTAATGGACTACTTACAATCTAAGCAGATACTAAAATGACTGCACCTTTATATGTGCCACACGATAGTGGCAGGATAATGCTAATTCCAGACCTCCACCAAGAGCCACCCCTTCAATGGCAGCCACCACAGGCTTCTTGCTGCTTTCTATTTCAGCATTTATACCTTCTAAAGATACAGTTCTGCGAGATGCAGAACTAAACTCACGAATGTCTGCTCCTGTGGCAGAGAAACAGTAAAGAAGAAAAAATTACGGCACAGATTCAACCAATGACAGAGATGTTAAAGCAAAGTAAAGACAATCATACCTGCACAAAATTTTCCATTTGCTCCACACAGGACAATGGCCTCTATTGATGGGTCCTTTATGGCCTCTGCAAATTCCTTGATTAGTGCCTCACAGACAGGAGTGCTATGTGACAAATAAGCACAGAATGTGGCAAAAAAAGAAGAAGGAAATATTCCCTCTTTTGTTATAAATGTTATTTTATCTAGTTTAGAAATATTCATTTATGAACTAGATCACCTAGTGGTCATATTTTAATGAAATGACAGTATTGTTAGTTGAATGTATTAAATGATAATTATGGAGCACAGGATCTCTCTGGATTGTGGCAATATTCTAAATAGAGAAGGATCTTCTGATACATTACAACCAAACACAGTGTACATTTGAAACCAGCTCTGCCACTTTACAGGGAAATAAACCTAAACCTGGATTAGGATTAAACATTAAATATTTATTTATCTTGCACCTTCCCTGCCAAAGCATATTTACTGCTAGTTGCCATACAGCATATTCCGGCCATGCTGTAAATGTATACATCTATAATACACAAAAGCCATGAATATCCTATAAATTATATCCTTATAAACGGTGAGTTCTGATGTCATCAGTTATAAACGGTGAGTTCTGATGTCATTTTTGTCACATGACTCACTGAGACTTGTGTATTATAATAAATTGTATTTATTTAAATAGGTGTAGTATTGAGTAGCAGCTAAACTGGCCAATATATAATGAATAAAGTACCCCCAGTTGCAATACATGAGGATATTAGAAGTTACCTCGGCGTTCCATACCTGTACGGACTCATGTTTTTATATGGTCATGAAACTCCTCTGTAACTTATAATATCCTTATATTTTACAAGAGGGGGTACTTTATTCACTATATATTGGCCAGTTTAGCTGCTACTCAATACTACAGCTACCAGCAATTTTGAAACAAGTCTATATTTCCTAGCATTGCACCTTTGGTATCATGCACATCCAGGAAAAATACAGCCCATGGATATATTCTTAAATAATCCTGACAGCCATATTGTGCAACAGCTGGAGGCTGCAGGATGGAGATCACTTCCCCTTTAATGGAAGAGCTAAAGGTACTGGGAAACAAGAGGGAACGATGCAATGTAAGTGCTAGTTATAAGGCTATTAGACACTCAGTGGCGGGTGCATAGCAACTTAGATCTGGTTTGTGTGCAAGCCTCATTTCCAATCACAGAGCATTGTGCAAAGTGTAATTTAGCTTGCAAATCAGCAAATGTCTTTTTTTTAGCAGATAACTGCAGCCATTCACCAGGTGACATATACAGCCTATTGTGCTCAATGCACTAATACACACACACAAAGTAGTGTCTATTTTGTTAAAAGGGTGGTTCACCTTTGAATTAACTTTTAGTATGTTACAGAATGGCTAATTCTTATCAACCTTTCAATAGGTCTGCATTATTTATTTTTTAAGTTTTTATTTAGTTATTTGCCTTTTTCGTTTGACTCTTTCCAGCTTTAAAATGGGGGTCGCTGACCCCATCCAAAAAACAAATACTCTAAGGCTACAAATGTATTGTTATTTACACTTTCTATTACTTATCTTTCGATTCAGGCCTCTCCTATTCATATTCCAGTCTCTTATTTAAATCAGTGCATGGTTGCTAGGGGAATTTGGACCCCAGCGACCAGATTGCTGAAATTGCAAACTGGAGAGCTGCTGAATAAAAAGCTAAATAACTCAAAAAGCACAAATAATAAAAAAATGAAAACCAATTGCATATTGTCTCAGACTATTACTCTATACATCATACTAAACAGTAATTTAAAGATGAACAACCCCTTTAAATTTCACCCAAGCTGATAACTTCGGAGCTATTATCTGAGCAACGTTCTGTCAATATTATCAACATATGCTCAATTTTACACCTAAACAAAAGTGTTGCACTTGCCTTGAGCTTTTGCGTGTTTAATCGGTAACTATAGTAACTATGGGACTACAACTCCCAGAATCCTACAATGAGCAAAGGTCGAAATATGTCATTTGTTATAGTTCAAGTACCACTAGGAACATAAAGGTCGAGAATTGCTGGTTTGTACTTTATGGATCATTGACTTCAACCCACTGAACAACTTTAGATGAGATCCACCTGTCCCACAGTGCATTCACTTCTAAGCCTTACCTCAAAGCATTGACAGGAGGATGGTTGATTTTGATCAAAGCCACCGTACGTGACAAGCTTCGTGTAGCAGCCATCACCACTCACTGCTGTACAGGTACAAAGTTCATGTGCACAAACACTAGGAACCTGGTGCCGGTAAGTTCCGCCCCTTCCTTTTAATTGGTTATTCAGACACTTGACCAATCAGCAGCTCAGTGGGCGAGACTCCTTAGTGAAAAACAATACATTTGTATGAATTAAAGCAGAAGTGCATATTTGTTAGTCGATGTTTATTCTGATTTGTTTGTTTATTTCTACTCTTACATATCTTGGCAGGTTTAACAGAGACTATACTAGCATGGCTAAACAGACTTTGATGGAGGGTGTTTGCTGGGCTTTGTAATGTTTAAACCCACATAAATGTATGAACAAATAATTTGGGGGGGGGGGAGAATTATACATTTTCATAGACTATGCCCACTCCCACAAAAAATGTAAATTTTTTTGTATGAAAAAATCTTATAATATATAACAATCTAAACAGGTCCAATATCGCTTAACAGCAGATTAGTAGTCAGCACAACTGCAACTCACTTCTTTGGCTGGGTGCACGTCCTCCAATGGCCACCTCCCACTGGTAATATTGGCGAAAAAAGTTAGTCCAGCACCCACTGTTTAGTGAATAAAACGGCCTTTATTGGACCAAGGGCATTACAGCAACGTTTCAGACCAACTGGTCTTTTATCAAGCATTGATAAAAGACCAGTTGGTCTGAAACGTTGCTGTAATGCCCTTGGTCCAATAAAGGCCGTTTTATTCACTAAACAGTGGGTGCTGGACTAACTTTTTTCGCCAATATCGCTTAACAACCGGTTATTTCATGAAAAATACTTATCTTCCTAGCAGGAACATATTCTTTATTCGACTGATTCTTTATTCGACTGTATTTTAACAGTGATTTAAGTTTACAAATCCATGTTATGGAATTGGCCCTTCTAGGAAAGATTTCCAAGGTTCCAACACTTTCCAATATCTATCACTTGTAATATGATTTATATGTGGAATCTCCTCTTCTTTATATAATGGAGGCGTGGGTTTACAATTCCTTGGAATCAACATTTTTGCAGCATTTAACAACTGTAAGGTTAGTGTATCTGATAGCATACTATTCTTCTCTAAGCTTATGTTCAATAAAATTGAAGGTATTTCTTTAATTGTAATCTTTGTCACTTTCCCTATATCTGCTAAAATTTCTTCCCAGTAATCTTTTAGTTCCAGGCATGTAAACCAAATTTTCTTTTTTATAATTGTTTAATTATATCCACAAAAAAGCTCACCCACTTTCTAGTCATTCCTATGGGATTTTTAGAAGTGTATTCATCAAATGGTGAACTGTAACTATCACTCACTGATAAATACACTTAATTATGACACAATAATGTTTTGGATGCTTGATAAATGGGGAGGATCCCCCGATATGTGTGGAGATCTCGATAAACCTGAACTAGTAGCACATCTGCTGTCTGTGAGAGCTATCTGATTCTTCATTATGTTATTTTGCATTAACATCTGGCCTACACAGAGTAAAGAGCACACATTTTCGGGACACTGGGACAAAGTCTGGGTTGGTGGATGATCCCTGAGAACAGAAAACTAAAACCCATGTATGACATAGGGATGTTTTATATTTGCCTATATTGCCCCCAAAATGGTCTATAAATACAAGATTTGTGTATTATTGTTATTTATATATATAGAGAGAGAGAGAGAGAGAGAGAGAGAGAGAGAGAGATATGTATATATATATATATATATAGATATATATATATAGATATATATGGGGTCATTTACAATCTTAAGGGGCAAAACTTAGGCACACAACTGCACCTATTTAAATGTTACATTTAAATCGCTCGCTGACTGCACAGTTAGCCTATTTCACTGCCTTTACTGTTTGAGGCACAGGCGCAGATCACTCACACTCATGAGAGCCTGGTACCTAAAATCTGCCTGAACCAGGTGGTCAATGCTTTATTAAGATATAGAGTATAGTCAGTGGTTTTCACTCAAGTATTCATATACAGATCCATAAGATGTACTATAGAGTAAGTATATTTGTTTGTAGCAGAATGAACAAGTTTCCCATGTTTGTTGCATTGCTGCATTGTAGATACATCTGTTTGAGTGTGATTTTCATTTGATTTAAAAACTCCCATAAAGAGCTTAAACTGTGCATTGTGTTAATGGTTTTCATTTTGGGGTATGTTATAGGGTCAGACATATGAACTTAGTCATAGCGTAAAGAGACAGAATCCACATGTTTACAAGTATTAACAAATGTCAACCTATGATGGAGCCTATGTTGTATTTGTGCAACCAAGGAGAGCAGCTTTTTAAAAATTTCTAGGACACTCACTGTTGGCAGAGTGGAGTTTATATTTGGGTATCGCTTGGTTTAACTGTAAAAACTGTATGAGCGGGGCTATGTGCAATTTCCAGTTCAATGTAATGGATTTCCGGGCATGTGCAAACAGAATAGATATTAAATGGTTAACATTTTAATAGTCCTTCCCACTGGATATGAAAAATTTAGATGTCAAGTTGAAAGCCAGTGTTATATTAAAATATTAGCAGAATGTGTTTGAAACAATCAGAAAGTATATTCCATGGGGGAGGGGGGCAGAGCAAGTGAGCATGGAGTTACAAATCAGCGGTTGTATATGGTCAGATACACAGAGGAGGGGGCCATAGTTTAAAGGAGAACTAAACCCTAAAAATGAATATGGCTACTCATGCCATATTTTGTATACTTAACTTATTGCACCAGCCTAAAGTTTCACCTTCTCAATAGCAGTGTAATGTTCGGTATCCCAAACCCAGAACTAACTCCAAGGTTCCGGACTCAGCCCACTTTTCTGCCTATAGCAGCAGCCCTTGATGGTGTCAGGTCTTATTGCGGGAGAACCAAGGAGAGAGTTCTGGGCAAGCACAGGAACCAAATGTGTACGGATAGGATGGGGGAGCAGTAGCATAGTCAATGAACAGACCGGATGAAACCACACGGACAAATTGGTGCCAAAGAAAGTAGCAGAAGCAAGGTCGGTGTCACAGGCCAAGGTCATACACTAAGCAGAATCAAATGCGGTACCGAATATTAATCAGGAAAGTCGTCAAGCCAGGCAGGGGTCAATAAAGGCAGCAAGAATACAGGGTCAGCACAGGCAGCAAGAATACAAGGTCAGGGGCAGGCAAGGGTCAATACACAGGAACTCAATTATAACTCAGACTAGAAAGAGCATCCAGGAACTCAGAAGGAACTTTTACATTGGGCAATGCATGAAAGGCACCTGTGCTTTTAAATATTCTAATTTCTCACGCATGCGCAATGTCCCACTCACACCAGGAAGCGAGTGGCACGGTCAGGCCTTCAGTATGCGCATTAGGGCACCAGAGGAAGGATGCTGTGGCGCCCCTGCCGCGACGGACTTACCAGCACACACACACACACTAGACCACCAGGGTGAGTTCTCACAAGCAGCAATGATCCAGGACTTCAAACTTGTCACAGGGGGTCGCCATCTTGGAAAGTGTCTGCGACACTAACATGCTCAGTGGGCTCTGAACAGCTGTTGAGAAGCTAAGCTTAGGGATTGTTGCAAACAGAAGATGCCACAAGGCTCATTATTAAATTCTGATGCTAGTTGCACCAGTTTCTGTGCTGCCATGTAGTAATTATCTGTATTAATTAATTAATTATATTGTGAGTTGGTCCCTAAGCTCAGTAAGTGACAGCAGCACAGAGCATGTGCAGTGAATCAGCAAAAAGAAGATGGGGAGCTACTGGGGCATCTTTGGAGACACAGATCTTCTCTGATAAAGGGCTATGTTTGCCTTGGGCTGGTACAGAAGCCTAAAACATAATGTATAACATTTCAAGGCTACAGTTTTCCTTTAAAGAGGTTGTTCACCTTCCAAACACTTTTTTTCAGTTTAGTTGTTATCAGATTGTTCACCATAAACAAAGACTTTTTTCAATTGCTTTCCATCTTTTATTTTTTACCGTTTTCCCAAAATTGAAGCTTAAAGTTCAATGTTCCGGTCTCTGGAGTTTCAGACTGGCAGCTCAGTGATCCAGGAGCAGCTCAGGTTCCAAGGTACATTTGTCAGCTTTTGTGCACCTTATTATCTGTGTTGTTGCTGACCTTGGACTGTATAGACTTATACTGTATGAGATCTTAAATAGCTGCACGCATTGGGCGTCCACAGAAATTTTTTCCAGGGGGGGGGGCAAATTCATCAACGACAAGCAACATGTTTTCCTAGACTAAGCTTTCACATTCACTGTTATTTGCTTATTTTCACTGCTTTAACCACCCTCACTCAACTACTGGCTGCGACATTGTGTTTTAGTCCCATTAAAATTTGTTGGTTTTTTTTTAGGTATGAGTGCTTTATTTCTATGTGGCCATTGGTGCAGCTAAGAACCCTGAATCCCCTATTGTTACTACACTGTTAGCAGATCAGCTGCAGTGTAATTAGCTAAACCATTTTCTCAGTCAGTGGCAAAGACACTATATAACTATGAGCAATATCTTCTTTTTCTTCATAAAAAGACAGAAAAAAAAAAGATTCCAATGACTCTATTCATTTCCAGTTATTCTGTCCCACCTCTTACAGACTTACTAGGGTCCAAGCCAGGTTTCACAAAGGACACTCTCATTGGTACATAGTTCTGCTTTAAGAAACTACACTGATGTAGTACAACCTGCTTCACATACAGAGAGGCCAGATGTAGTCCTGTATGTTGCTCTTGGTCACAGATCCATTGTTATAATACAAGTCTAATAGACTTGTGTAAATGAGGCCTATCTTTATAGAAGTATTTGGCACTTGTATTAAAGTGGTGTTCACCTTTGAGATAACATTAGGGGGCCGATTCATCAAGAGTCGAATATCGAGGGTTAATTAACCCTCGATATTCGACTAGGAACTAAAATCCTTCGACTTCGAATATCGAAGTCGAAGGATTTAGCGCAAATTCTGCGAACGTACGATCGAAGGATTATTCCTTCGATCGAACGATTCGAAGGATTTTAATACAACGATCGAAGGAATATCCTTCGATCAAAAAAACTTAGGAAAGCCTATGGGGACCTTCCCCATAGGCTAACATTGACTTCGGTAGCTTTTAGCTGCCGAACTAGGGTGTCGAAGTTTTTTTTAAAGAGACAGTACTTCGACTATCGAATGGTCGAATAGTCGAACGATTTTTACTTCGAATCCTTCGATTCGTAGGCGTAGTCGAAGGTCGAAGTAGCCCATTCGATGGTCGAAGTAGCCCAAAAAATGCTTCGAAATTCGAAGTTTTTTTACTTCGAATCCTTCACTCGAATTTAGTGAATCGGCCCCTTAGTATGATTTAGATATTCTGAGACAATTTGCAATTTGTTTTCATTTTTTGTTTTTGAGTTATTTGGCTTTTTATTCAGCAGCTCTTTAATTTGCATAGTAAGCAATCTGGTAACTAGGGTCCAAATTACCCTAGCAACCATGCACTGATTTGAATAAGAGACTGGAATATGAATATGAGAGGGCCTGAATAGAAAGATCAGTAATAAAAAGTAACAATGCATTTGCAGCCTTACAGAGCATTTGTTTTTTTAGAAAGGAGGAGTCAGCGACGCCCATTTGAAAGCGCTCAAGAGAAAAAGGCAAATAACTATAAAAAATAAATTATGAAAACCAATTGAAAAGTTGCTTAGAATTGACCGTTCTACAACATAATAAAAGTTACCTTAAGGGTAAGGCCACACGTGGAGATTCGGGGAGATTTTGTCGCCTGGCGACTAATCGCCTCGTCTTTATCGCGACTATCTCCCCGAACTGCCTCTGCGTTTTTTACCATAGGCTAGAATGCAAAGTCGCCTGCGCTAATGCACACGCGGCGATGCGTTTTGAATAGTCGCCCAAAGTTGCCTCAGTGAGGCGATTAGTCGCCAGGCGACAAAATCTCCCCGAATCTCCTTGTCTGGCCTTACCCTAAAGGTGAACCACCCCTTTAATTACATTAATTAAGATTGTGTAGGGAATCCATTGGAACTGGGTGAAATGACAAATATTTTTTTGTCCAGGTGTGTAAAACCACTGCAAGTATGTGCAAAATAATTGCAAGTGCCATTAAGTTAGGCACTCCCCCCCCCAAGTGACTCCAAGCCAGCCCTCCTCTTCTCTAAACAAGGGGGCACATTAGTATAGAATATGTCTTCAACATCATGCTGCTTTTTTCCCATGTATTCCCTGTGCCCAATAAAGTTGTGGGAATGCACAATACAGTAATGACAAAAACATTTCTGCCCAGGGGATCAGGGCACCAGACATTGCTGTGCTTTGTCTTAACATACCCCTGGTTGTTGTGTTTTCATAAAGAAGAGGATTACCATCCCAACATAGGAAGTTAGCAATTACAGTCACTTTGGGTGTCCTTAGCAAATTACCACCCAATCAGTGATTTGGGTTATACTTCTCTTTTAACGTCATCCTGTTGCTCATATGCTGCATCTGCATCAGACAGTCGTGTCGGATCAACGTTGCAACACCATACGTCAATGCATTCACTTACCTTATTTCCGTTGCATCTGATTTGACGCCTGCATTTTTGCGCAGTGTGTCGGATCGCTCCAAAATCGTCTGTGTAGTCCTACCCTGAGTCTACAAGAAAGTCATGTACACATGAAATAAACCCAGTTGTCTGGTTTTGCTTCCAATAAGGTTTAATTATATCTTAGTTGGGATCAAGTACAAGGTACTGTTTTATTGCTTGATACGTTAGAAAACTCATGTTTCTAAATCAGTCAAAAGCTTGCACATATTAGAAAGAAGGGTCACAACTAGTGTTCACGGTTTTGAATGAATTGATAGCATATGCTCCATGCTACTAACATTACCCTCCTTCTATGGTGTGTAACGGTTGATAGACTTGGAGGTTGCATTAAATAGAGTGGCTGGTTGTGACTAGTGATGAGCAAAATTCTTTGGAGGCATTCACTGCAAAAAAAAAAAGACTCCAATAGATTCAGAGTGAAAAAAAATGTGTTGCCTGTAGACTTCGATGCAGTTTACAAATTTTCAGCGAAACGGGTCAGATTAGCCATCACTAGTTGTGACCCTTCTTGCTAATATGTGCAAGCCAGGTGGCAGCTGGGCATTATGCCCGGACAAAACAACCTGGGGAGAACACAGAGCTATTCTGACTTCCCCTCATAATAATTCAGTCGGATTAGTGTTTGATACTAATAGCTTTAATTATAAAATTATAAGTAATTGTCAGTTTCGACTGGCTGGTCATTTCTTTAAAGGGGTCGTTCACTTTTAATTTAACTTTCAGTATGTTATAGAATAGCCAATTCTAAGCAACTTTTCACTTGGTCTATATAATTTATTTTCTATCGTTTTTTTTTTTTTTACTTATTTGCCTTCTTCTTCTGATTCTTTCCAGCTTTTAAATGGGAGTCACTGGCCCCATCTAACAACAGATGCTCTGTAATCTTTCTATTCAGGCCTCTCCTATTCATATTCCACTCTCTCATTTAAATCAATGCATGGCCGCTAGGATAATTTGGACCCTAGCAACCAGATTGCTGAAGTTGCAAAATGGAAAGCTGCTGAATAAAAAGCTAAAGAACTTAATAACGACAGATAATAAAAAACGAAAACCAATTGTAAATTGTCTCAGAATACTACTTTCTACATCATACGAAAAGTTTACTCAATGGTGAACGAACAACCCCTTTAAAGGAGAAGGAAAGCTACGGAGGTATTTTATTGCCAATAGATTAGCTGCAATAGTGCAAGCTAGAATGCTATATTTATTCTGTAGAATGTTTTACCATACCTGAGTAAAAAGCTCTAGGATGTTTAGGATAGGAGCTGCAGTATTAACGTGGTGTGACATCACTTCCTGCCTGAGTCTCTCCCTGCTCTGGGCTCAGATTACAGTAGAGAAGGGAGGGGGAGGAAGAGGAGCAAACTGAGCATGCTCTTGCCCAGGGCAATGAGGTTTAAGCTGAAGGCAGGAAGTCTGATACAGAAGCCCAAGGCTTACTTAGTTTTAACCTTTCCTTCTCCTTTAAAGGCTGAAAGTGTGCACAGTTTTCAAAAAAAAAAACACCAGCACACATTTAACTTTACATTCGCAAAGACTTTATTACCGATACTCCGCTTGTGCTCCTCTTCTGAAAAGGCGACGATCCATCTGGCGGCGCTCGATTTCTCCTCCCTGCCTTCTGTAAGAGATAGCCAGGGAGGAGAAATCAAGAGGCGCCAGATGGATCATCGCCATGTTGCCGGTTTTTTTTTTCGTTAAGGGCAAACTAATTTTTAATAAAAAAAATTTCATGTTACTGTTCCTTTAAGTGGGAGAAATAACAGCCTGCCAGAAAGTAATTCCATCCTAAAGTGCAGACACAAGTCACATGACTGGAGCAGCTGGGGAATTGACAATATATCTAGCCCCATGTCAGATTTCAAAATTGAATATAAAAAAATCTGTTTGCTCTTTTGAGAAATGGATTTCAGTGCAGAATTCTGCTGGAGAAGTACTATTAACTGATGCGTTTTGGGGAAAAAAAACATGTTTTCCCGTGACAGTATCCCTTTAAGTTAAAGTATACCATACCTATAAACACTGCTTTATTTTAACATGAAATAATGTTATTATTATTATTATTAAAAAAAAACCTCATGCCTAACAACATCAGTGCCCTTGCCCTATACTTGACCACACTAGAAACCAATACTGAACATTTGCTACAATTTACCCTGCTATGTGTCTGTCATGTCCATAATGTGACAAATGAGGCGAGTTCCTCATCAAATGTGTCTTGAGCTGTTGCTATTAGATACACACATCATCATGCCAGGCAATTATAATCACCTTCTAGTTGGCAGCTAAACAAGAAAAGCAAGTGCCCGACTGTCCGCTGTATTAGTGCAGTGTAGACTCTATGTCAACAACACATTGGCCACACTTTGTAAATCTGTGCCAAGTGCTTCAGCCAGACTGGATAAACGTTTGTAAATTCCCTTTCGGACTGCAAGTGCCGTCTCAGCCGACAAATGTCTATGTGCGTCGCCCCTTGTCACATGAAACAATCCCCAAGCCTGTGGTCCAGTACTGCCACAGTAGCTGAAACGCTTCTAATGTAACATAGTCCCTGTACTTCCGGTCCCGCAAACAATTCCTCTCGGGTACTCGCGAACCCGTGCATACTCGGTTCCTACCCGCTCCGTAATACTTTCCCAGCTCTAGTCCGGCACCATGCGCTCCTTGCCCGGCTTCTTCCTGGTTTTCGGCTGTGCCACGTTTTACCTGTATGCTCTCAGCACTAAACTCCGGCCAGGCCGAGGACAAGAGGCCGAGAGGTAGGGGGTGCAGTGAGAATATATTTTATTGGGCGGGGGGGTTGTTGTGTTATGGGTATGTGGAATTGTAGTTCAGCAGCAGTAGCAGCGTTAAAGCTTGGTGTAAGAGATGGACATAGTATGGTGTAAAGTTGTAGATGTGGCATATTAAGGGAAGGGGAACTAGCACTATGGGTGCAGAAGGAGAACCAGGTTGTGGGGCGGAGGGCAGGTCCATTTATTGCCAAGTGGGTGAAGACACAGGTAAACAGGGAACAGGAATGTAGCACTAGAATAACTGCAAAAGAGTAGCACCCCCTGCAGGTTTAATTTACTTGCTGGCGCCATACATCTCTTCACTAACTGTCTCTAGTTGGATGTGGAATGTGTAGGGGTTTGCTACAGCTCTAGGGTGATTTAGGTATACATATCTAAAAAAAAAATGCTGAAGAATCTGCCTGACACATTGCTAGGGTTGCCACCTGGCCTGGCCAGTAAAAACGATGGCTGATCACAATTTTTATTACGGTAATAGGGAAGAAAGATACATGTAAATATATAGTAAGGCCGGTATTTTTTTCCAGAAAAGGTGGCAACTCTACACATTGCACACATGGCGTAAGGAGACAAATGGGAGCACTCCCCCTCTCTCACCTGCACAAGTGATTCAGCAAACCTTTATGCTTGCACGTAACACGCCCCCGGTCCAGGCCAATAATGCTCCGCAAGTTCTGTATTGTCTTCACATTGCACACATGGGCCTGTCATTTCTATTGCTGGAGAACAATGAAAAATAAACCGATAAAACCAAGGGTGAAGGCACACAGATTGATTAGTCGAGTTGCCTCGACTTTTTAAAAAACGCAGTCGCCATGACTGATCACGTGTGTCTAGACAGTGTTTTCTACTGGCCACTTAAAAGTCACTATAGCCGTTATTGATAGTTCCGATAATGTATAATTGTGATTTGGAGCACCAACATCTCCGGAACTTTCCCACAAAGTCCAATGCCTTTCAGGAACTGTCCTACAAAACTTGGGACCATTTGGAAATAGGCTTTCCTTTCCTGGTGTGTGGGTCTGTGATCCTAGGGCATTAGACCTGATGGACAGTTTTGCTTTTTTTGGCCATGGGGACAGGGTCTATATATATATATATATATATATATATATATATATATATATATATAGACAAATACAAATATACATATATACATATATATAGTGAATAAAGTACCCCCACTTGTAAAATATAAGGATATTATAAGTTACCGAGGAGTTTCATGACCATATAAAAACACGAGGCCGAAGGCCGAGTGTTTTTATACAGGTCATGGAACTCCGAGGTAACTTCTAATATCCTCATATTTTGCAACTGGGGGTACTTTATTAATTATAATACACAAGTATAATGCAGAGTTTCTTTCAGAGTGCCCCTTTATTTAATTCTATTAGTAGTAAACACTGCTTATATCAGTAATTTGCAAGTGGCTGTTTCCCCACTGTTCTCTCCAGCTGGCCATTCACAGATAGACTACATTTCCAACTTTTCTGCCTCTTTTTGGGCTTGCTTTATCTGAACTCAGAATTATATTTTTATCAAGCAGGATCTGCAGAAAGATCATTGGCCTGTACCTATAAGGGAGACTGTAAGCCAGGCGCAGATAAATCAATGTTTTACCTTTATCCTGCACTGTGTAGTTTTTTTCACAATGGGAAAAAAAAGAGAACATTTCTTTAATTTTTTATTTGTCGTGTTTTGTCTGCAGCAACTAATACCTTAAAGTTTAACTCTTTTCCTTCAGTTTCCTAGATTTTACATGATTTTTATCTCCTGCTTCCCTGAAAAATTTAAAATGTGTATACACAAGCTTTGTCCCACTTTTCCTTGTTGATTTAACTAGCTAAAGTTGTTTAATTGCATATAGACCTAGTACCAGTATATACTATAGGTAAAACAACTCCCAGATTCAAAAACAGAGGAAAATAATTGCTGCCATATTGAAAATGTTTTGATATTGTTTGCATGTGAATTAGCCATAGAGGGAGGCTGGGATAGAAAAACATATATAAACATATAAAAGTACTGAGAAAAAAAAAATATATTATATACATATAGTAAATGCAATAAGTGGAGCTTTATCAGAGCAATTAATGTATCAAAAAAAGTATGTGAGTTTAGGTTTAGGTATGTGGAAGCTCATTATTTCTCACAATCATATCTGTCAGTATGAGATAGAAATGAGATCTGGGTGGCATCCAGCCTAAGAGTAGGCAATCTCCCCTTACATTGATTTAGTGTTTTTGTTTTTTTATAGCTGGACTATAATAAATTTGTTAATAAGGGCTATCCATGTTTTGCAGAGTCAGCTTATTAAAAGATAGCTTTCAGCAGAGTAATAGTTCACCAATACTGTGCTTGTTATATATTAGACATTCCAAATCCTGAAGATTGTTTCTCACAAAGCTAGACATTGCATCATTGCAATTAAAAATATCCTGTGACCGTTTAACTAAGAGGTGAAACCCATTCTGTCCGTATTGAGTTTTTCCCTGGCTAAGTTTAGCAGGAGCTAATGTGTGTGAAATGAGATATAGAACATTACGTGTGGTTTTCTGAGCAGTTCAGGGCAAACGATTTACATGTGGACCTGTTTAAGTCTATGTTTATTGCTATGCCCTAGTGTGGCCTAATGATATAATATGTTATATTACTATTTGACAGGACACTTTTATTTGATTTATATGCAGACTAGTGGGCATTGCTGCGAGACATTATTACATATTGCTGATGAGTTCCTTATTTTATATTATTATTATAATATCTTATCTTATAATATCTATAATATCTTAATTTAGAACAAACTAATGAATTTCTTTATCTTTCCATTGCTATGTCACTCTCATATTGTACAGATCGCTGGTATTTCCATCAGACCTGGAGGAGTTACGAGAACTGGCAGATTTTTTGCAGCACTATAAAAGGGAACACCAGACATATGTTATGCTCCTGTTCTGCAGTGCATACTTGTACAAACAAACCTTTGCCATCCCTGGATCCAGCTTTCTGGTAATGGGTAACGACCTGCTAGACCTTTAGTACAGTAAAAGTGTGTGATTTAATCTTAAAAAGCAGTTGCCAATCATGGTTTATCATCTAAAATCTAGGTTTTTACTGATTTTGGACCTTGCTTGCTCTGCCTGAGTTGTGTATTGTCTAGGAGTTACTGTCTCTGTTCTAACATGTCCCCTTCTATAATTCATATTTTATTCTGCATCCCACAGTAGAGGTAGTGCTTCAAACAATCTGTGGCTACCTGGTCACAAAGACTGTAGCTAGAATAATGTAATACTATATTTGGCAGCTTCCTTGAATGGAGGATAGAGTGGACCTGTTGTACCTAATCACTCTCTTAGGATAATTCTCACAGAGACAGGAAAGCATGCAGGCTCCCTCGCAGAGTCTGGGCAAAACTTCTGTTAAACTTAAAGGGGAACTATCGCAAAAATGAAAAATTAATATGAGCCTAATTATATTGAAATAAGAAACTTTCTGAATATAATGGTTGCTAGAGTCCAATTTACTCCAGCAACTAGGCAGTGGTTTGAATGAGAGACTGCATACCTTCCAACAATTTGGAAATAGAAAGAGGGACAAACGTTTTTGACAACGCCCATTTTTGTGACCACACCCCCTAATTACCATGTTCATTTTACAAAATTTGGCAGGTTATGAAAGTGAACACATTTTTTGTGGTTTTTATGTGTTATTACAGTTAATAAAGGTGAATTGCCCTTTAAGCTGCAAGTCAGTTTCCCCAAGATACCTGTTTATCTTAAATTGTTACAAAAGTGTCTATTCTTGGCTTTCTGCCAAAAGCCAATTAGGTTAGAAACTTTGTATCTTTTTCTGGCTGTTCAGTGCAGGAAATCAGAGAAAGTCAGGACATTTCAGTAACAATCCAGGACTGCTGGGTTGAGCTGTCAAAATCGTGACTGTCCCATGAAAAATGTTGTGAGGTATGAGACTGGAATATGAATAGGAGAGGGCCTGAATGGAAAGATAAGTAGTAAAAAAAAAATTTAAGTTGTAGTCTCATCAAGCGATTTTAAGCTGCTCTGGTCAATGACCTATGATTGAGAGTTGGTAAGAGCAAACAGAGGAAGGCAAAAAATGAAGACCAGTTGACAACTTTTTTTAGAATGGGACATACGTAAATGTAATTTAAAGGGGAACTACTACTCCTTTTTTTCTGCAGTGATTATCTGCTTCATGTACTACTTAAAATAAACAAAAAAACATTGTTTCTCTACAGAACTTGCTTGGTGGAGCTCTATTTGGGCCTTGGTTGGGCCTTTTCCTGTGCTGCGCTCTAACCTCCATAGGCGCCACGTTTTGTTATCTCCTTTCTAATGCATTTGGCAAGAAGATGGTTGTGATGTACTTTCCTGACAAAGTCTCCACATTACAAAGCAAGGTAACTGGAAAGTTATTTGGCACCCTTATACTGTATACACATGAAATAAACAATGCACATATATGGAGAATTAAAGAATTGCATGAGTGTTAGATGAAAAGGTAGTCATGTCTAAATGCATGCTGACCTTATTATAAGATGGGGGTAGGTGAACACATTTTGGCCTTAACTTAAGTTCTTTAATAGCATAAAGCTGGCCATAGACGTGCAGATTTTATTCTTTGTGTGAAGAATTCTCATTGTTTCAGTCTAACAATCTACCACCATTAACCATTCAGATTAAGTAGGAAAAATTGACAGCAATTGTAAAGTTATGTCCGACAAATCATAGTGACATTTACCCATTGATATCGTCAGGCAATACATGCAGAGATTTTATCGATAATATCGCCAATATAAATCTTTTAACATGTCCGATCGACTAAACAACCGGTTGCCATGGTACGAAAAATGTCAGGATGCTCCACATACAATCTGAAAATGATCTCAACTTTCTTACAACTGTATATTTGCGTGTATGGCCAGTTTAATGTTTGCTTATAAAACACAGCAAATGCCATGTATCAGGACAATTTTGTTTTCAATCTGGTAGGAACTTTAGTAACAAGCACAAGAGTTTAGTAAATTGTAACCAGGGAGATGTTGGCTTTCAGTATTCGGATTTCAGTAGACAAGGAATTTCATTCATTAGAAAAATGTGTTAGAAATTTATTCAATTTTAAGAGAGCTTTGTGGTATTTTTGCATCTAGTGTAAAAAACTTTCATGAAGACCTGCCTTACTATTAAACATAGAGTGCACTAAATAGATACAACTATATATATGTATGTGTATATATATGTATATATATATGTGTGTGTGTGTGTGTATTATTTCCCTGTTGCCTTTTTTTAAGGTTGAAGAGAATCGTAGCAGCCTCTTCTTTTTCCTTCTCTTTCTTCGCTTGTTTCCCATGACACCCAACTGGTTCCTGAATCTGACTTCGCCTATTCTCAACATACCCATTGGACAGTTCTTCTGCTCTGTCCTGATTGGTAAGAGCTTTTTCGTTTTCCTTTCTGCTTCAGAGTTCCAGCCAACACGCCTCAATCATTATGCTTCTATATCATATACAAATGAGAATTTACTTTATTTAGAAGAGCTGGGAGAAATATGTTTCCCAGTAAAGAATACAACAAGAGCTCATCATAAAGCTAGATCATGTATGACAGGAATAAGCAAAATGTAATAAAGTCAAAGATTCCATAAAAGACAATAGGTTTTATTCACTAATCTAGGTGCTAATCTATAGAAGTGCAGTTGCCGACTCCAACCAACTCTTTGTAGACTTTTCAAAACTGCCGGCTTCCCATCTGCCAGTCACTCTGACCCTGGGCAGTAATCCTGAAGACATTAGTAATTGAAGCTTTCAAAATGTTAAGCTGCACTTGAAACTAGTATATGAGAACCTAGTCGTGGGCTGAGAGTTAGGCAAGGGGTTTAATGTGGAAAAGAAAACTGCATGGCCTAGGATTGTGTCTATATCTAAATTCTGTATTGGGTGCATCCCTGCTTAATTTGTTACTAAACGGCTACTTACAAAAGGCATTGTTAAAGTAGAAGGGAAGTTGAAAGCACTGGGGGTGTCAAATGTTAAGCACCCCTCAGTGACTGCAGTCGGCTACCTCTTAGGCTAGTGCTCCTGTCAACAGAAAACTGCACCAGCCCAGGGTACTTCTATAGTAGCATCACAGAGAAAAATTAGCTTCTGCCTTCTTGTTGGTTGGTTTTCACTCTACTGCGCAACGCACTGGCCTAAGACAACAGAAGAAAAAAGAAGCACAACATGTTGCTAATAAAAAAATAGGCCTGTGTAGTTTTTAGCTAAAAGGAACAGTGGCCTGGGGTATAAGATAAGCTATTATAATCACATTTGACACCCCCCAGTGATTTTAACTTGCCTTCTCCTTTAACTTTCCTTGTCCTTTGAGTGATGTCATTGTTTAAACAGTACCCACTTTATATACATACCTGGCATTTAGCCTCTAACAGGAAGCCTTACCTTTCTTTCTTCACAGGCCTTCTGCCATATAACTTCATCTGTGTTCAGACAGGCTCTATTTTGTCCCAAGTGAAATCACTGGATGATATGTTCTCCAGTGTAACTATCCTCAAGTTACTGGCAATTGCACTCACTGCTCTAGTCCCAGGAGCCATTGTCAAAAGATTCAGTCACCAGAACCTGGAACAAAATAAGGATCTCTTTTTGAATGGCAAAAAGTCTCTGTGAGGCTTCTTGCTGGTTGAGATGTCCTCTCCATACTACTTCTCCATGAGAGACTGAGGAAATCTGTAATCGTTTCTTTAGCCAGGTGAACCAATGTCTTAATCTGTATTATTTATTATTTCATAATAATATTTTATTGTCTTAAACTGGTAATGGCAGGTATGTGTTTCTGGTCTAAATCTTATATTGAATCGTGAGTTCTCAAACATTACTTTTATATGGTGTGTTCAGGAAAAAGCACGTTTGTGTGCAATGCAAAGTTTTTATTCTTATAAGAGTTAAATTTACTGTCTTGCTGCTGTGAAATGTGAAATAATTGCTGCTGTCTAGGCCGTTCAAATTAGCGGTCATAGGAGATATAGATGTTCAAGGCAGATTTAAATATATACTTATATATATTTTTGGGATTTTGTATTTGTAAAATACACACATACGCTACAGGTAAGTACCTAAATAAAGAGAACGGAGTCCTAGCACTACAGCACCTCCATACTATCTTTGTCTGTGAAATTCCTTTTTGCCCATACCTGAGGACGTTTGATAACTGAAGTCAAGGGATTCTCACCTGCTTGCTGTTCTGAAGCAGTGCTCATACATGTTTATAATGAACACTTGCTGCTCTTCATGGTCACTTCTGAGATCATTCTGTCAGCCTCTGCATGCAACATTTGATTGGTTATTGGTCTTCTGGAATATAGGACATTTCCCAGTTGACTATATACATTTTGTGTAACAAAACTTTCTTTCAGTACTGAAAATGTATTAATTGGCATTACTACTTTTGTGATAATATTCCTAATTTCATTTAATAGCTTCAGCACCCGATTTAAAGGACAAGTCTGAATCACTCTGGGTGCTTGTTTGTTTTTGGCACCCCCCCCCCCATCCCAAGTAAATCTAATCACTTATCTGTGGACCCCTGGCCTGGGCTCCTGTTGTTGATACATGCCTTAAAGTGGGGTATTCTTCAGTGAGTAAGGATACACACAGGCACACCTTGGGAGCCTCTCTTTATCTTGAAATAGTCTGTGCGCAGTGGTAGAAGGGTAATGGCAACCCATTTGTTTTACTGGTACAAGATGCACAGAGATGCAGTTCAACACAGCAGCGTGCTGCTGTTTTTTCAGCAAGAATAGAGCTGGCCATGGGTTCAAAGATTAGTGATTATACTGTATACACTGGGATTTGTACTTGGACTTTGTAATATCAGAAGTTCAATACACTTGCATACATAGGCAGCATTATGGGTGTTAAATCCATTGCCTTAGCCAAGCATATCACAATCAATCAAATCTGAGCTCAACGCAATTTTCCATGGTAAATATTAATACAGATTCCAGACAAGTGTAGGAAATATGAAAATGTATATGTAGTATATAGTAAAATGTCTAATCATGGTTCTGTATCACAGTCTTCTATTTATTCATGCTGTTTTATCATTGTGTTCCATAGTATGTTTAAATGGACTCCTTTTCTTTATGGTTGTCGAATTTAAAGTGTACAGTAGATAGTGCATCCTCTTTTATATACTATATGTTCCTATTAATATATCAGTGAGTAAGAAAAATTGGGGTGTCTACTGTAAAACTATTAATTGGCTCCAACCATCTTGCTATGCGATTATTAGGATGAGAATGTAGTTCCTATCCTCACTCACTGGTGTTTATGTGCTGTGTGCATTACAGTTGTGATGTTATGTGCAAGCGATCACAATCTGTTCAACACAACAGCACAAAAGAATTCAGGATTAATGGCTGAAATGCTCAGGATCACATTTTGTTCATGTTCATACTATTTCAGTGCATCACAGAACATATTTAAATTGGATCAGTGGAAACTATCCAAGCTACAATTTTGTAAGAAACTTAATTTCTTGAAAGTTAATATCTAAAGATTTAGGACCTGTTATGGTCCCTGCACTTGCTTTGCATTATGTTCATAAAGGAATCTCTGGAAAGCATCACATGTTTGTTGTTGCCATAGAAATGAGACACTTACTGTCCTTGTCTGTGTGTGTGTAGAGACAGTCTGGAGTCAGGCAGGCCTAACCAACCACACAGGGTATAATATTAAAGAATTTGTTTCCTAATAGATGCAGATATAAAAGGTATTTATTTTTTAAATCATCCAACAAGGTCCTGGTCCAGGGTGGACAATACTTCCACCTCAAAAGGATTCTTTGTGGTGTCTGTTGTATATAGAAACTCTTGTCTTAAAGGAGAACTAAAGCCTAAAAGCAATATAGCTAGAAATCCTTTATTTAATCTACTGAATTTATTGTACCACCCCAGAGGTTTAGAAGCCTTGTAGCTAATGATTCAGGCGTTCTAAGTTGTCCGCAGGAGCTCACCATTTTTTGATCTAGTTAGGCTTATGTTTTGAGTATCAGTGACACTGCACATGTTCCGTGTGCTCTGGGCTGTTGTTGAGAAGCTAAGCTTAGGGTTAATGAGAGAGCATCAAAACAATGGCAGAAAAGTGAGGTTAAATATGTCAGTTGCACTGGTTTCTATGCTGCCATGTTATGTACAATTAGTTAATTACTATTTGGCCTTGTATTGGGTATATGTTGTGCATATATCCTGTATATTGTAAGTTGATCCCATCCCAATGGCAGCTGAAAGTAGCCCAGAGCATGTGCTGTAAATCAGAAGAAGGGGAGCTACTGAGGGTGTTTTTGGAGGTGCAAATCTTCATTTCTAAATGGTTGTGGTATCATTGGGCTGGCACAGTGCCTATAACATTGGGTATTTTCCTCAGGTCAAGTAACCCATAGCACCCAATGAACTAGTAGCATATATTCTTCTGTCTACCTTTGCGATATTTACAATCATGATTGCGAACAAACATATAGTCATGTCATAATATTTTTATTTGATTAGGAATAGGGCTAGAAGCAGCCCTATAACTAATCCATAGCCTGCAAAGTTGTGCACAGAAACTTGCCATCTTGGATTTTGTTAGCCCATCTTTTGAGTGTCATTGACACTGCACATGCTCAGTGTGCTCTGGGCAACTGTTAGGGGGTAGCAGAGGTTCGTCTGTTATAAAGACTGAAGCTACAGGGCTGAGTATTACATTCTGATGCAGAGTTTACTGGTTTCTGAGCTGCTATGTAACCAGATGTGAATGGATTTACTAATAAGAATGGTATGGTGTTTTTTTTAATTTAAATTGTAAGTCAGTCCTTAAAGGGGTGGTTCACCTTTAAAGTAACTTTTATTATGTTATAGAATGACCAATTCTAAGAAACTTTTCAATTGGTTTTCATTATTTATTTTTTATAGTTATTTGTCTTTTTCTTATTATTCTTTGCAGCTTTCAAATGGGCATCACTGTCCCCTTCTAAAAAAACAAATGTTCTGTAAGGCTGCAAATGTATTGTTATTGCTATTTTTTATTACTGATCCTTCCATTCAGACTCTCTCCTATTCATATTCCAGTCTCTTATTCAAATCGATGCATGGTTGCTAGGGTAATTTGGGCCCTAGTTACCAGATTGCTAAAAATGCAAATTGAAGAGCTGTTGAATAAAAAGCCAAATAACTCAAAAAACACAAATGAAAACAAATTGCAAATTGTCTCAGAATATCTAAATAACTCAAAAACCTTCAATAATAAAAAATGAAAACAAATTGCAAATTATCTCAGAATATTACTCTACATCATAATAAAAGTTACCTCAAAGGTGAACCACCCCTTTAAGCTCAGGTAACTGACAGCAGCCCAGAGCATTTGCTGTTAATCACCAGCAAATGGGGAGCTATTGAGGGCCTATCTGGAGGCAATGTTCCCTCTAAGGTGTGGGTTTGTGTGCATGCACATGGATTTTGAGGCCAGCACGCACAAAAAATTGTGTTGGTTCTCACCTGACAAAACTGTTTAAAGAACTGTACACAAAAGTTTTAAAATGTGCACACAAAAGAATTTTTGTAGAGAAGGAACTAGAAGGGACATCGTTTGGAAGCAAAGATCTTCACTACTAAAGAGCCCAAAATCCAATTCTAGCTTGCTTTTTTGTTTAGCTATAGGTCTCCTTGTAACTCCTACAAGACTTTATTAATCCTGTACAGGGGGTTAACTGACATTGTGCCTTAAAATTATGTATAGATGAAACATCAAGCACTGAAAACATGTCTTTTTTTTTTCTTCATTGTTAATGTTTTTTAATATATGGAGGAATTTATATTCATATTTAAGAAATCAAGTATGTGTCTGACAATAAATCAATATTTGTCTCTAATGGAGATGTTTGAGTCCTTTTTACCCTTTAATTTCAAATTGCAAAACATTGGTGGTAAAACACATAACATACTAGAGAATACAGGTATGGGACCTGCTATCCAGACTCCACAGGACCTGGGTTTTCCGGATAAGGGATCTTTTTGTAATTTGGATCTCCATATTTTTAAATCTACCAGATATTAATTTAAACATTAAATATTTCCAATGGGATTGCTTTGCCTCCAATAAGGATTAAATATAGTATAGTACAGATAAAGTACAAGGTACAGGTGTGGTATCTGTTATCCGGAAACCCATTATCCAGAAAGCTCTGAATTACAGAAAGGCCATCTCCCACAGACTCCATTATAATCAAATAGTCTAAAGTTTAAAAAATGATTTCCTTTTTCTCTGTATATAATAAAACAGATCCTTGTATTTGATCCTAACCAAGATATAATTAAGCGTTATTAGAAGCAAAACATGCAGTGAATAGGGTTGCCATCTGGCCTGTATTTTACTAGCCTAATCAGTAAATCACCTGCCAAGGCCGGTATTACAAATTGGCTCTGCCCCTTTTTGCGACATGGCCCGCAGCTCCGCCCCTTTTTGCGTCACAACCCGTCCCTTTTGTTTTCCGCCCCCACCATTGGCCGGTAAATTTTTTTTTTAAAAGGTGGCAACCCTAGCAGTGAATAAACTACAGTCTATGGAAGATGGATGTTCAATAATTCAGAGCTTTCTGGATAAATATTTGGCGCTCACTAATACAGTATGGGCACGGACATTATTAGTTGGGCTGGTGGTGGCTGTTTGGGTCTCTGTGTATTTAGGTATTTAGTTAAGTTGATGGAGCAAACTAATAATCTATTATATCACATGACTAAGAAAAAAAAATAAAACCTCTATAAAAATTGAATAGTTAAAGTGGACCTGTCATCCAGACACACAAATCTGTATAATAAAAGTCCTTTTCAAATTAAACATGAAATCCAATTTCTATTATTTATTAAAGCATTCATAGCTGTTGTAAGCTCATTTAAAAATCTCAGCTGTTAATCAAATATTGTCTGCCACTCCTCTATGCCAGTGACATAGAGGCGGGGCAGACAATTACTTTCACTTTCCTAGATGTCAGTACTCTCCACACATTCCTCCGTTCTCTTTACCATTTAATTGTGTAGCCAGTGCATGGGGTTGGACATCAGGTCCCCCATTCTGGTGCACAAACAAGATTCTGAGATGATACAAGGCTTGCCTTAATAACAGTGTCCACAAAATGCTTGCTATAATTTTGAAATCTCAGACTGAAGGAAGCAAGATTCAAATAATTTATATAGTGTAATTAAAGTTCATTTTGCTTGACTAATGTGATAAAATAGGATTTTGAATAATTGTTTTGGTTGACGGGTCCCCTTTAAGCATCCATTATAACTAGGGTGCAATGTTAAATCAATGACAATCTGCTGCAGATTGAATAATATTTGATGGTGGTAAACTAAAGAGTAAACTAGTTGTTGCCAACTTTTCCCAGCTGACCAAAGCCCTGCGGAGGCATATGATATGATATTAAATGACTTATCACAGTGCTTGTTTACTGGAAAAAGAAACACACAAAAATGAAAGGCTTCCAATTAAGGTACACTGGCTTTTTATTCCATGCATTTGTTTGCTTTGATATTTCTGAATTCCCATTCCTATACAGACATCAAAAACAAAAGGTCAGGCTGGTATCATAACTCATGTTTAAGCAATTCTAAAAGGTCTGGTTGTTACATATGGGTCAGCTGGGATATGGAAAGACAAGGTAAACAGAACTTTGCAGCACATGTGTTGGATAATGGCTTCAAATAAGGTGAAATGCTTCTTTCCTCCTAAACCATTTACTGCCAATGTCTGATCAATGATTATTCTTCAGTCACGCCATCCATACTTGTACATAGGAGGCTTTTCATTTAACAGCGGATCTTGCTAAGATAGGGACCCCTACAGAAATCTAATTGACTGACCCGTTTCATGTTCCTTTACTTTCACAGCATGGTGCTTTATAGCCTCTGGTCTCCATAAATTATCTGAATACAGGCCAGAGTTTGACAAGACAATATACTGGACATGTACCAAAGGCAGATGTGGATTGTAGGGAGTTTAGGTTTAAGTACAGACTGCCAAATGGTGGGATCTGCTGTAGGAAGCTGCAGACTTAGGATAAAGACACATATAATGCTGGCAGTTTGGCAACTTTTTTTCTTTTTACCTGCTCAAAGTGTGGCAGCAAAAAACTTTAAGTCTCCCACTTTCCAGAATTATGTGTGCCTTCAGCCTTTAGGGGCCACTGTGCCATAATCACCATGGGCCAAAAAAATGTATGGGAGAAAGCAATCAAAGTTACCATTAATCCAAGACTCTCCATTAGCTATATGTGTATGTCTAAAGCTGCCCATACACAAGCATATTCTGGCTGCCCAATCAGTCATACTTCGAGATAAGCCCACTGGGCCATGTATAGGACGAAGTGATAACCCCCCAGCCTGATATAATATAGGAGCTCATTCAGATATTGATTGGGTTTAAGGTTGCCACCTGGCCGGTAAAAATTATGGTTGATCCCAATGTTATTAATAGGGAAAAAAAAGATATATATATATATTAAGGCCAGTATTTTTTTCTGGAAAAGGTGGCAACCTGGCCCGGACTGGATCTGTGGGTTCTGGCAAATGCCAGAGGGGCTGCTATAAGGTCCCATAGAAAGTCACTATTTAGTGGGCTGGTGGGGGCTGTTTGGGCCTCTGAGTGGACTGATTGGGCCTCTGTGTACCTTAAATGCCAGGGCCTATTTTAATTCTCAGTCCGGACCTGGTGGCAACCCTAAGTGGGTTGGGTAATCCCATGGACTACAGGCTGCGTATCGGTTTCCAAACAAATGGATTTTAGCTGTGTGGCCAAATTAACTGCAGCAAGCAAAGCATGGAAGCGGAGCTGCTGTGTGACAGGACAACATATGTCAATTATAAATATCATCCAGTTATGACATGGTGCAAGAGTGATGCTGAGAGGAAGCCATATTGATTGTGTGCCATCACACAGCAGATCAGTTTCAGCCATCTCCATGATAGAAATAACATATTTCCACCTATTTTTAATATGAATAAATACACTAAAAGGACTATGCCCACAACTTTCATTCTACCCTGTATTTATATATAAGGGGGTCCAATAAAACTACCTGCATGAGTCACACATCCTCTGCTGCAACGTGAGATGAAAAGCTTATGGTTACATTCCAAATTAATTCCTGACTTCTGCAGATCTTTTTATTCCACAAATCTGTCTCTTATGCCACTACCATCTGCCATAAAAATTGATGGTGAAATCACTTTGTTCACTTTCCAGATTAAAAACAAAAAGACAAAACCATAGAACAAATAAGTGAAAATCAACGTGCGTCCATCGATAAACACAGATACATTCTGATCTACAGAAACCAAATCACAGAAATAAAATTAAATCAAATGCCATATAACTTAAAATCTGAATGTAGTCCTGCTACATGACCAAAACAAAGGTAATAATTTAAACTTTCATAACAATACTGTTTTTCAGAATAATGAAACATTTCCCTTCATTAACCCCTTCCTTGTCTAGGAGCTTAGAGCATAGTTATTTAAGACAATGAACTACAAGTCCTTGACACAAGGGTGGAGTTTTACATGTAGGATTAACCCAATTGCTGCTGGAGAGGAAACATATCTTTTACATAAAAACTCATGTAGGTGGAATGAATTAAATGGCCAGTTTAATCATAGCATTTATTTTGGTATGCCATGTTTTTCTATTGGTTAATACTACAGAGATCTGATTTTAAAGGCACTATACTGTATTTCATTAAATAGAGAATTATTTTCATTTGTCTTTGCTGGAAAGAATAAATTATACAATGCCATGTCCTTTTTTTGTTCACAGAACGTTCCTTGTCTACATATTAGAATTAATCAGCAGTAATGGGAGTTTGCCCAGAGCCTCTCAGCAGAAGGGGCAGCGGGATAGATGTAAATATGCAGGAAAGTAATATTCTAGGCAGCATAAAGGATATGTATATTTGTTTAGGGATGGGCGCATAAACCAAATAGGTATTACGTAGTTGACGCCTCTATTATATAAGTATAATAGTTTTAGCAGAAAGGGGCTATATACAGTCTCAAGCAGCTATAATATTATTCAAGGTTTGGGACTGTTTCATATTTGTATTTAAAAATTGATTTGCTATTTGTGCCGTTAACCTGAGAAGAAAACTAGAATTGATGGTATTGCTACCCTGTGACATTTATGGAACAATGACAGCCTTTAGGAAGAGGTGCCCACTGAACCTCCCTTACCTGAATACTACATGGGGGTTATTTACTGAACTCCGAATGCCAAAAATCCCGAAAAATTTGTGTTATAATTTTTCGGGATTTATTAAACCCGAGGATAGAAAAAGTCGGCATCTCAGACCTGCCGAGGTTGCATATAAGTTAATGGGAGAAGTCCCATAGATATTTTGATCTGCGCTGGGTTTTGTGCAATAATATAACGATTTCATGGTTTTCAGGAAAAAATCTGGAAAAAAAAAGAATTTTCGGGTGGAAAATCCGAAAATTTTGTATAATTTGTTTTTTCTGTTTTTTTCCCGCAAAAACTAAATTTGTAGGAAAGTGTATTAATAAATAAGGAGAAAAAAACCTGTGCAGATTTGGGTCGGAGTTGTTTTCAGAAAATATTGAGATAAATTCGGAGTTTGATAAATGAGCCTCCATGTGTCTATCAGTGTCATATATGTCACTTGCTTTTAGGCAAGAACATCTGCTCAAGGAGCTTCAGTAGGGACATGCAGGGTTACCATCCAACTTCTGTTTATCAGAACAGTGTATAAGACTATT
This sequence comes from Xenopus laevis, assembly GCF_017654675.1. Taxonomy (NCBI): domain Eukaryota; kingdom Metazoa; phylum Chordata; class Amphibia; order Anura; family Pipidae; genus Xenopus; species Xenopus laevis. The sequence continues at coordinate 77,113,619 of NC_054388.1, forward strand.
CATTGTAGTTTTATACACTGATATTACAAAGTGAATCTTTCACTTTTAGGTGTCTATATATATATATAATGTATGTACTGGAGATGAACAGAATCCATTATTGTTAAATATGGACAAATACAAAACCCTTATTTGGATTCATATTTTAGCAAAAAAAAAAAAAAAATCTGTTCCTGTATCACATGACCTTCAGAGTTTGGTCATCTCAAGACTAAGTGCTCCTTTGCAGAGTCGGTTGCATTAGGACTGATCCTTTTCTAGGCAGACTGGTTCCCTCCAGCAGCACAAGGGCTGAATTCACAGAACTGTGTAAACATAATAACTGAACAGAACAGTGTGCCAGATTCAGCTGGTCATTTAGGATTTGCCATGGAAGAAGCCACGGGTTTAACTCAGATGTGGCTTGGGCCATAAAAATTAAAAATCCCAATTCTCCTGAATCTGTACCCTGAGGTTTTTCAGGGAAATAAATTACATGCCATACAAAAAGTGTGGCTGAGAACACATGTAGACCATTACAAAAATAACAACACATAATAACACAGTCATTGGAAGAGCGGCTCATTCCGTTTGGTGAATTCTGATTGGCTAATACAGTTTGCAGTTATGTGACAGAACTCACTCTATGCTCTTTGGTAAGCTAAGGGGGTACAGTGATAAACCCCCTAATTACCACTAATACCAAGTGAAGTCAAAGTTAAGTAGCATTTGTCAGGCACAACCAACAAATAAAATCAGAACATGCAAATTAGCCAGCGAGAATCTCAATTTCCATTGATGTTATTTAAGCGGAAGCTTTCAGGTAAAGGGGGTTTCTGCTGTACAGCGGTGCAGGACAACAAGCTACAAGTATTCAGGGGCAGACAACATTTAGCAGAACTTCTAGCATCTTTCTCATGATGACACTACTTTTAAGTAGTTGCTTTTATACATGTTAACTCTGTTTGCTGGAGGACATATCCAGGGCATGTATGTGGAAGTATCCCTCCATCACTTACCTTTGTTTAACTTCTGCACAAAAACTGCAGAACTTATTCAATTGCACAACTGAATATTTTTGGAATGAGCCGCTCATATACCTGAATCCTGACCTCGTGGTCACCCCAGACTCTAAAGTCTTCCCTTGCTCTAGAACAGTGATCCCCAACCAGTAGCTCGTGAGCAACATGTTACTCCCCAACCCCTTTGATGTTGCTACCAGTGGCCTCAAAGCAGGTGCTTGTTTTGGAATTACTGGCTTGGTGGCAAATTTTGGTTGCAAAAAAAACATCTGTACTGCCACACAGAAACTCCTGTAGGCTGCCAATCCACATAGGGGCTACCAATAGCAATCACAGCCATTATTTGGCAGTGTACCCCCAGGAACTTATGCTTGTGTTGCTCCCCAACTCTTTTTACATCTGAATGTTGCTCACGGGTGAAAAAGGTTGAGGACCCCTGCTCTAGAATAAAATAATAGTGCCTTTTCACATTAGTGTTGGTGATGTTCCTTCACATCATGTGCTTTATGACAGTTTTGTCAATACCAGTCCATTCTCTACCTGGGATGTATGTGATCGCTCTTGAGTGCAAACGTCAGTCACCTCTTGACTTTCTCAAAATGCAGTTGGGTGTCCATGAGAAAAAGAAAATGAATGCAATACACAGGACATTTCCAAGTACTGGTGTCTGGAGTCTGCAAACTATAAGTTTGCCCAAAAACCATCGGCCAATAGTCGATTTACTGTTATCCTCCTGCTGGGCTGGGCACAAGAGATATGTTCTCGGTCTCTGCCAACTGCCTTTGGATGTTAGGAAGCGGTGTGAAATGTATTTCTTTCCATTCAGTTTAACATGGGGTTTCCCAACATTGGGCTTGAAATGCAAATATAGATTCTTAAAAGGTGCTGAATATAATGCAGAGGCCTCTGGCATTAAAAGTGATTGTTGAGGCCAGAATAATATGTAAATATCTGATCTTCCTTGCTTGTCTCTCTGCATTTTTGATCCTCCTGTGTGCCAGTTTGTGGAGAACTTCTGTCCATGGAAAAACAGGAAGTGGTCATGTTCTTCAGCCACTATCATCCCATGTTCAAAACTTTGTTCTATTTCTCATCTCTGACTTCGCAAAGAGAAATAATAAATCCTATTATTGAAACTAGGTTACAATTGTAAAAAAAAACCAGAATTTGGTCCAAAAAAACAGCAGCAAGTCTAACAAGAATGTATTTACCAGTCAGCTGTCTTTTCCTTTGTTTCCTCTAAGATTTGTTTTTATGTGGTGCTTTAATCTAGTTTATTCTATTTACTATTTCATCTTCCTGACATTACAAAGGGTCCAAACTCAAAAGAATAAATATGTAATTTTACAGTATTTTTATATTTCATGAAAATATTTATCCCTGCCATTTTTTGAAATGCTTCCTCTGAAGCTAGTTAATTTTGGGGGAAGTTTCCCACAAGTCTTTGGGCCCCCGTTATTGCAGATATTGTTAGCCGTATTCCTGCCAGAGGATGGAGGACCAACAATGTATTGCCTTGCAAAGCCTTGCTGTCCCTCATCCAGCAGTGGGAGGGCTAAAAGAAAGGGTTACAAAAGAAGATATAGGGCAAATGCTTAATCCTGGTGAACACCATGAGAAGAGACCTGGATAAGGAGGATAACGGGAAAATTGAATACTGTTCCATGACTGTAGGCTTCTCACCAGGTGGAGGAATTTACTGGATTGTTGGTTCGTACGGTTGCGTCAGAGCATTCTCCTTCAGAAGAGTCACAGTCTGACTCTGCATTCTAAAATAAGAGGTAAGAAAAAGATTGCTTGAAATATATAGTTACAAATGCTTTATCTGAGACATCGATGTATCTACATCTTCTACAGATCCATACATTCTTGTAAGGAATATATTACTTAAAAATAAAATAAATTACCAGTTTTTACACCTGAAGGGCAATGGCACAGAGGACAAGACAGGCAATAAAACACCCCTATTTTCTCTACCACCAGCAGTAATGTGAATTGTTCTTGGGAAACTATACAGATCGCAAAGTAGCCCACAGAAGAGATGACTTCAGACTACGTATATGTGAGCAGTGATGTGAATTGCCTGTGGGAAAACTAGGGATGTTTCTTCGCCTGCAGTGGTGCAGATTCCCCGTGGATGACACTGTAGCTTTCCAAACTGGGATGTAGCTTTTTCATGTTTAAAAGAGTTTACAAACCCCTGATTTTAATCATTAGAAGTAATAAAAGTTGTTTTTTATGTTATTTATCTGTCCACATGTAAACTATATCTTAAATGACTCTTCAGTATTCAGTGGCATAGCCAATGAACTATTTTTTGGAAGGGTTCTATGTTTTTCTAGCAATTTTTGTGTATGTGTTTCAAGGTTTACCTGTATGTCATGTCTGTTTCAGAAGTCGCTTTGTCTCTTTGCACACCTGCTATGATGATAAGTATTTTACAGATGCATTACTTCCCATTACTGTAATAAATGTGTGATGTCTGCCCCCTGTAGTTTAGGACAAAGCCTATACATTAAAGTGCAATGGCAGCATTGGCAGGCTGGGAGATAAGTTAAGGCAGCAAAGAAGCCTTAGGAAGAGTTTGTGACAGTTTTGTATAGCTTATTTTACAAATCTATGCAGTTTTTTCTATATATGCTAATTTCTAGTATTTTACTATAGAAAAGCAAAAACTAACCTTTGAGCATTTTACTCACCTCATAGTTGTGCTCCTCAGGGCACAGTTTCCCAAGAGACATCTGAGTCTTGACACGTCTCACTGCACACTCCTTATCTGACAGCCCATCTGACTGCATGGAGATCTCAATGGGAATCTCTGGAGTCTGGGACAACAGATCATCCAACTTGTCAACCTGCCAGACCTTGTTGCCACAAGCCACATCATCAGGGCTGTTAGAGTGGTCACTGGTGTTTCCTTCCTCCCCATCAGACACAGAGAAATTTTCAGAACTGAATGTAGAATATGACTGGCAGGTACTCATGCCTCGAGGAGGTCTATGTCTCCTGGGGAATTCCACCTCACTGTCCACCTCCCCTTCTTCTCCTTCGGATGAGTCATCCCCATTCTGTGAATTGATAAACACAACAATATTGACTACTTAACTGTGCATAAGGTTTGGCTATCAGTACTTGTTTAAGATGTAACCAATTGGCTATAAGATGTAACCAATTTAATTGGAAATTTAATATTGGAGTATGAATAGATATTTCCCTCTTAGTAGTGCAGGAAAGTTGCACAGGTGTGTTTGTTTTAATGGAGAAGGAGTAAACTAAGTGAAGGAACAAGACAGTCCATGGATCAGACCCAATGTGCTTCTGTTCAGGAACTTGAAAATGCAGGCTCCATTCAGGACTTTTCTGAGTATTAAGCCATTTTACCAAATAGGCCTGGGTATAACGACTCACCAAATGCAACAGCACCCAAACTCTCTTAAAGGAGATATGTAGAAAATATGGGAAGAAGTCGAGAAAACATAACATTTCTTGTGCCATTAAGCAAACCTTAACAAAGGCATGGACAGAGGAACCTTTGGGCATTTGTTGTTAGCTGTGGCTATTAGCACATTTACAACCAGCTAATCCTATATATATATATATGTGTGTTCGTCTGGGTGGCACACCGTATCACATCGATTACCTGGGTGCACGGTATATATATATATATATTTTTTTAATTTATTTATTTATTTTTCCATAATAAAGGTTATGTTTTGTCTTAATTTTACATATTTCCCACTGATCTCTCTCTTTACTTACATGAGGGTCAGGGGTTGAAGCAATTGGTCAGTCTGTATCCCCTGGTCTTTCCTCTACAATAAAGGCTCTGCATACCTTGTATATCTTTAATATCATTATTAAATATGCTGCTATGTGCTTCTGTTTCTTCCCACTGTATCATTAGAATGTGATTAGAATTTTAAATGTTATCAGATCAACCAGAAATTAAGTTCTGCTCTTACAAATACAATTATGCATATAAATAAAGCTCCCTGTACTGATTAACCTATGCTGAACATTTATAGTAAAAAATATAAAGGAGGATGTTAAAACCATTTGGTAGGTTGTCAGTGTAATTGGTTTAATGAGAGAAAACTGCAGATGAACTGTGTAAATATCAATAACAAAAGTAGCTGGGCATAATGATCGATCTTAATCATCAATGGAAACTGTAAGGAGACATAGACATTAGCAGGTCTTGCAATGGTGACTTGGACATTTGCATCAAAATCTTCTAATTTGCTCTCTGAATGCCTCAGTACACTGAGCTGAAACCTGTCCCTACATTTTGACTCTCTGTCCCTAGAAATGTATGTCTATATAAATAAGGGAAGAAAAACTGGTGTGTTACCTCAACCTCAAAGCTGAGATTTAACAGGTAAATTGCAAAAACACCAAAATAATCAAATTTTAGCCCTGTTCCCTATCTATCCAAATTGTAAAACCATAGTGTGCCTCAGTGCTGTCCCAGAGCAAACATATGTACAACTTTACTGAACTTAAGCTACTGAATGACATTGATGTTTAGATATTCTCATTTTAAATTATCCAGGAAACTGCCTTTTCATTTCCGGTAAAATGTCACTGAACACTATAATAGTGGTGCCAGTAATGCTAAATTAGCTAAATTCAAAGGATTTACCTTTCGCAGAGTATGTATCCTACGCGGTAGTGCTGGAGGGGTGGGAACAGTCAAAGCACTAACACCAACTGCAGCCTTGAGACTACTAAATTGTTCTCCTCCAGTTTCCAGTTTCTCATAGTCCTCCTGTACTAAGTTGTGTCTTGGAGAGTCGGGAAGGTCTCCATCTGATGTTCTGTACTCAGCAGTCACAACATTTGTATTGTTCAAATTCTCTGTGTCAATATCATGCTGAACAGAAGTCTCAGTACATCCTTGGCTGGGGTTGTAAGGATGCTGCTCACAGTATTCATATTCCCTTTCAGGCTGGATGCGACTATCAGCCTCGAGTGTGCTAGAGAGAAGGTCTGGGCTGAAACCAGACATACGCCTGTGAGCATGGCTGCTTAGAGGACTCCTTAGTGCAGCTGCTGGACCAAAGTAACGTAGGTTGTTAGCGCAGTTAGCAATGTTCTGCCCATGAACATTTAGAGTTTGGTGGCGAGTTGGCATTACTTGTGAAGTTTCATGGTAAGGGCTACATGGAGTGACTGGAGGGGAAGCTGGAGTCTGGTGCTGAGAGGACTGTTGGGAAGGTGCTGGAGATTCCTGGTATTTCAGCACACCAACAAAATCAGCATGGCTGCCTTTGCTGTTACCTCGACGGTGACGTGGTTTGCTTCGGTAGCGGCCCTTTCCCCCTCCTGAAGATGTTTTTGGACTCCCAGAAATGGGGGATGCACTGGCAGCACTCCCTTCTGCATTAACAATGCCATCAGATTTTAGAAGGTCAGGCCTGTTCACAAAAAGTCTGAGTTATAGTCAGGTTATCACACAGTTATCATAACAGTAACAGAATTTTTAAGCCGCTTACCGTTTTGATTGAGATGGCACCCTTGAGGGAGGACCTTTCTTTTTGATAAGCTTCTCAAAAGAGTTGGGATGAACAATGGGCCGGACAGGATGTCTTTTGTAAGTCCCTGGGTATTTCTTCTCTACAGTTTGCTCCCGCCTTACACAGAATAGTTAGAGAAATGGTTACATATTTCCAGATGTATTACACCTATTTCATTTTAGCAGATGTCACTGCAGAAATCCAAAACATGTATCTTTCCAGTTACTTAAAATGTCTCCAATATGTCTTTAATCAATCCACTGATTTCACAAGGTATGATATGTTATTAGACATAATACAAAGGTAAATATCCTTCTTTGCAGAAAACAGTATTTCTTTCACCAGTATTAGTCGTTCCACAACTATTTTCAGCCACAGGCACCTAGTTATCAAGTAGTAAAATCTTCCTTAAATTGGAAGTAAAGTCTAAAATAGAATAAGGGTAGAAATGCTGTATTTTGTATACTATATGTAACATAAACATAAACTTACTGCACCACAATCAAACAAATGATTTATGCCTTCAAAGTTGGCCGCAGGGGGTCACCATCTTGTAAGTGTGTTAAACATCATTGCAAGACCAAGACATGCTCAGTGTGGTCTGGACTGCTTAGGGATCGTCATAAATTATTAAAATAGCACAAATCAAATAATATCTGCCAGAAGCCGATACAGCAAGACTGATTAATATATTATAATATATTATATATCTATAATCAGAATAGGCAGACTGCACTGGGTCCTGTGTTGTCATGTAATCTAATGTGGATTTTATACTTTTTGTATTGTTTAATACAAACGTTCTCCAACTCTCCAGAACCAGTGGCTGCAGCAAAAAAATCCTCCAAATAGAATCCCAGTTTATCTGTTTAAATCTGGCTCCATGATCTTTGTCCCTGCAGCTGGAGTTGGAAACAGTAAAGGGGATGTAAAGGCAAAAATAAAATCCAATACAAATCTCTACACAGTCACCCACTGCTCTACAGGGAAACAAACAAAGCTGCTTGAGTTCTGCATGGCTGGGAAGTAAGGCAGGGGCTCCCCTGCTGTTCGTAAGTATGATTGTTTCCCTGCAGAGCAGTTAGGGACAGTCTTACAATTTATATCCACATCAGTAAATGAAGGGAGAATTTCACTGCATTCCATTTGTATTAAAATGTTACACATTTTTTAAATATGTTGGAGGTTTCTTTTTCAAAAATTGGATTTTATATTTTTGCCTTTACATGCCCTTTAAAGTAATATATAGTAGTCTGTAAACTATTTATCAAACAGCCCTAACTTAATCTCCTAAAAACATTTAGCTGAAGCTCAGGAAATTTGGTTGGACGGTGGTCAAGGAAACACAAGGGACAAACAGCGTTCCGATTTATGGCTAACAGGAAACAATTTTAAATATATACTCAATTTATGAAATTCTACATGATTGTAAGAATATGTGCACAGCTGTCAAATGTACTTACCTGACAGAAATATTTTCAAGTAAAATTTAGAATTTATGAGATATTAGATACTGATGTGATGTAACTGTACACCTGTGTTTAATTGCATGCACATACCTGGTGAGTTCCTTTTCTCGCACTTCTAGCTGCAGCATGATAGAACTCAGCTCCATGTAAAGGTTGTTGGCTCTCTCCAGTTTGCGCTCATAATGTTCACGGATATCTAGTGCATGCCTGTTAAAGGCAGAAAACATCAGGGTTTTTATCACAGTAAGCACTGTAATATTTACAGGTTTAGGCTGGAAGAAAAAACGGAGTGGCTTCCCAAGAGCCATTAAACCTCACGTGACTTGCCAGTAGAGGTTATACTACAAAATGAATCAATGAATGAATACAGCTGATTTTGACTACATCTGTTCTCCTTGACCTCAAAGATCATCCCTTTGCAATACCTGGTTTCATTATTTGAGCCCAAAAGCACCTTTAAACAATAGTAATTGTTAAACAAGTGGGTCATTCTGGAATATCAGTCTGCCCCAATGTTACAGTGTATACAATATTTTGTACTTGTGCTCTTCCAGTAAGGGATAATGTCACGGGAAAAAAACCTTTTTTCAAAATGAATCAGTTAATAGTGCTGCTCCAGCAGAATTCTGCACTGAAATCCATTTCTCAAAATGAAATCTGACATGGGGCTAGACATATTGTCAATTTCCCAGCTGCCCCAAGTCATGTGACTTGTGCTCTGATAAACTTCAATCACTCTTTACAGCTGTACTGCAAGTTGGAGTGATATGACCCCCTCCATTCCCCCCCCCCCAGCAGCCAAACAAAAGAACAATGGGAAGGTAACCAGATAGCAGCTCCCTAACACAAGATAACAGCTGCAGGCACAAGTCACATGACCAGGGGCAGCTGGGAAATTGACAAAATGTCTAGCCCCATGTCAGATTTCAATCTGTTTGCTCTTTTGAGAAATGGATTTCAGTGCAGAATTCTGATGGAGTAGCACTATTAACTGATGCATTTTGAAAAAAAACACGTTTTCCGATGACAGTATCCCTTTAGTTACTTGATTGCTGTATATTGGGGGAGCATCTAAACTTGTCGAGCATGACCTTAATGTCAGAGGAAAGAACTGGTGAGAGGGATTACAATACAACAAACTCCACAATCTGAACCCCAGCTCTGTAGGACCTGCTGTATTGAAGTAACTTCATTGTCTATGAACATTCAATTCAACTCAAGTGTTTGGGACGAGACACCTATTCATGGTGGAGAGTCATCCTGCTGCTATCAGCCATATCTATTGCCTGCATGACCTGAGTTGGAACACACCTGAGCTCCTCTCTGCGCCTTCTGATTAATTCTTCATCAAGGCGATGAATGCAGGTTCCTTCACTCTTGATCTTCTCAAAATGCTTCTTCACTTCTTCTCTCCACTCAGCCTGAAAAAGGACAGACATGTTATATAAATCATACACAAATGTCTTTACTTTTCACACATTCAACCTTCAATTGCATCTACTAACAACTATAAATATAAGCATAGTTATATGCTATATATGTTATAGTTATATCACAGGGTCATTTTTAGGCAGTTTGTCTGAAAAGTTTTCTTAGTATAGTCAACAAACATGAGGCCAAAGGCATTCCCCATTGTCTTTTATGATAATTTCCTGAAAGCAAGCACTTTCCGTTGATTCTCATAGAGGGCAATTGAGGGTATTGTCCCTGCATGTTTTGGTTATCAAAAAACTCAACAAGCAGTGGGTCAGATTGCCCAGTTTTCTTTCCCAATAATGTCAACTACATGATCCAAACAGTGGCATTTTGCATAATCACAGAATAATGCTAATATATAAAGGTTATTGTTTGGGTTCAAAATATATAAATGTACAAAATCTGCTAAGGAAAACAAAAAGTGAAACTGACATTTTAACACAAAACAAAAAGGAAACACTGTATCAGTAAAGCTTTTACTGAACCACAGTTCCCAGAATCCCTCAGACAAAAGGAGGCTGTCAAATGGTTCTGGAAGCCATAGTACAAAACACAGAAGGCTACAAGTCGGACATTGTGGCTAGATCTGTATGTTATCTCAGTCTTATCATAAATCCAGGTATATTTACGTCAGCTTACCCTCTCAAATGTCCACTAGGCAATTGTAATACTCTCCATGTCATATGGAACATTATTTGCATAATTTGCATTTCTGTCACAAGAGGCAGATTTGGCAAGAAACAGGCAGACAATTAGTTTATTTAAATACTGAGCTAAATCTCCTGCCAAATGATATGGCTGTGGCTCTAAAGGTGGCCATACACGGGCCGATAAAAGCTGCCGACAGACTGTGTCGGCAGCTTATTGGCCCGTGTATGGGGGCCCCCGACGGGCTTCCCCGATCGAGATCTGGCCGAAAGTCGGCCAGATCTCGATCGGATGGGGTTAAAAATCCCGTCGGATCGCGGCCGCATCTGTTCGTTGATGCGGTACCGCGATCCGACCGCCCATTTGCGAGCGCTAGGATCCGATCGTTGGGCCCTAGGGCCCACGATCGGATCAGCCCGATATTGCCCACCTCAAGGTGGGCATATCGGAGGGAGATCCGCTCGTTTGGCGACATCGCCAAACGAGCGGATCTATCCGTGTATGGCCACCTTTAGTCACAGCTGCATCTCCAAACTTTACATTCAGTCCACAGCCACAGTCTACAGGTAGCCCAGTCATTTTCAGACACTAGAGATTTTGTTTCAAGCCACTTTTTGGCCAATCGTTTGGCAATCCCACACTTAGAATAGCATAGCCCATATGCATGCATCTAAAGAAAAAGGCACATCATATGTTGTCTTTTTTTTTATTGTTTATTATATCTGCTGCCTGTTTGTGCATAATTGGGGAAGTGTATGAAGCCTTTCTACATCAGGTCAGAGAGTGATAGGCAACTTGGAATGTCTGGCATGTGCTTTCACAGAGACAAATCCTTTGGCAGTGTACCTATGTGAGTATGCCGAATCCCACTAATGGATTTGTTATTAGATCAAAGATGGTCCAAACTTTTATAATTAGCTAAGCCTGCAGATTTGCGGGGATTTGATCTTCTTTCCTATTATATATAGAAATTGTACCCCAAGTTCACAATACAAATAATTTTAGCTGGAACGTGATCCCACTCACTTTTTTCTGATTCTTGATTTTGCAGAGCTATCCTATTCTTCAGCTTGTCGTACTACTGGACAAAGGTTTATGGGGTTTTTTTTAGAAAAGAAACTGGATGAAACAAAACTTGTAAGTAGCGATGGGCGAATTTGGGGCATTTCGCTTCGCCGAAAAATTTGCGAAATTCGCCCATCACTACTTGTAAGCAATGTGTAAAATATTTGTAAGCATGCAAGGGAAAATGAGATGTAAATGTACAATCTGAGGGTTGAATGCAATTAATGTTTAGTAAGGCACAGGAGGAGAGGCAGTGTTTTGAAATACTCCAGCTTTTAAGAGCCCATTAAAGTGTTCTTAAAGAAACTTAATAACGCAAGAGGAGAACAATACACTCAACAACACTTTAGCTATTATGGTTGTCAAGAGAGAAGTAAAATGAAATATTTCTTACATTTAGAATTTTCTGAGTCATGTTTTGCTTGCATCATCTTTAAAGCTGGCAGCCTGTGCTGACTTACCCTTGTAATCTCACTTACTCTCACCCATTCTGAAGTGCAAATCCCTGTCAGGACTAAGCGGCTTTTTAACACAATGTAAGACTTGGCTGAGGCCTTTTTTATAACTTTATATAACCGAGTAATAGTAACAGTGCTTTTAGGTTTTTCCTAATAAACAAATATTAAGATATTTACAAGAATATCCTTTCCAAATCAGGTTATTAAATTCTCCATCCTTTATTGACAGTTTCTATTAATATTTGCAATATGACTGAGTTACATTTTTTTTATTATCCTCTCTTTTTCTACCTTACCATCTCCAGGCTTCCTGACAACAGTTATGCATACTGTGCATCTGTATGATTATATCCGTTACAGTTAGGCAAAAAATTGCACACGCACACCTGGCCTCTCCAAAAGGTTACATACGGTGCCTGGGGTATAGGAAGACGGCCCCTCCACAGTTAATGAACACAAAGTAACTCCAGCACACGTATCCAACAATACAGTTAATGAACACAAAGTAACTCCAGCACACGTATCCAACAATACAGTTAATGAACACAAAGTAACTCCAGCACACGTATCCAACAATACAATGTTTCGGGGGCGTGCCTGACGAAGGGGCACGCCCCCGAAACATTGTATTGTTGGATTGACATTAAACATGGGAGCAATCCCTTGAGCATGTTACGTGTGCTGGAGTTACTTTGTGTTGTTTATCAGTTACAGACCTTGCTGCCTCACCTCTGCTGCAATTAACTGAATTAAGGGCTCCTTTTAAGAAGCGGAAATCTTACCTGGGATTTGAAATACGTCTCCTGAGGGGTCCCCAAGACATCAGCAGCGGCAATATCTAAGTGCATAAGAATTTGCCTGAAAGATGGCCGGTTGCGTGGTTTACTCTGCCTATGGGATAATTATATCATGTCAGCAAATTATGACCTACCAATTCAGGAATACTTGGGAGCTGTTTTTTTCTGGATAATAGTACCTTAAGTCAGCAAAAAATAAATCCAATAGGATAGTTTTGCCACCAATATGGATTCATTAAACATAATCCAGTCCAACCTGAACTGGATTATGGTTACAGGTAATTCTGTAATGTACATAAGCCCTTAATATTGCAAGTGCAGTAATACATTTTTCTGTATCTTTTCTAACAAAAATGGTCTTTTGTATTTGATAATACTGGGGTATCTTTAGTTCCTTACCAAGTCTGCTTCATGAGAATTTTAAAGCCATCTGGGCAAGTAGAAGGTACAGGAAGATGAAGACTATTGCTTCCCACTCCCCAGATAATAGCAGAGGAATCGACATCTTTGTAGGGGATTTCTCCAGTCAGTAGCTCCCACAGTAAGACCCCAAAAGACCTGGCAAAGCATAAATATATAGTTATTCTACATTATTCTACTACATTAAGTCTACTATATAGACTTGTGTAGACTTTGGGACAATATCAATCTCTGAAAACAATTTCTACTCAATGCTTTTACTTCTCTGCTGATTCCTCTAGATTTTTTTTAAAGCCAATATATGAAACATTGCAATATATTAGCAACCCTAAGGTCAAAGATATGCACCCACTAGTACATTACAACACTCTCCCAATGATAACTAAAATAGTTTTTACAGCAACTGCTGCTGGGCAAAATTTACTTAAAGGACCAGTAACATCAATTTAAAAAATAAATAAATAGTTTGTATAGAACAAAAAAAAACCACAAGGACAAATTAAACTCATTTTTTATGAACATATATTGCAACTGCTTATCAGTCATTATCCCACTGGGTTCTTTTTATACAGATTTTTTCCTACAACATTGATAAATAGAATTATTAGTATACAAACATTTGGAGGGGTTATTGATAAAAAAAAAGGTCCTTAACCGTACCACTGCTGTTTACCCTAGAGACCAATCAGTAGGTAGAGGGAACCCAGTGGAATAATGACTGATAAGCAGTGTCAATATTTGTTCATAAAAAAATGTCTTTCTCCCAGCATTCTCGGGAGACCTAAAATCATATTGCTATGGATCACAGAACCTTCTAGTTAATCCAGTATAATTGGAGGTAGTTTGGCTATACCCTCTGAATCACAAAGGCCTTGCCTACATCTATCTACAGCAGGGGTCCCCAACCTTTTTTTTTTTACCAGTGAGAAACTTAAAATGTAAAACGAGAAGGTGCAAAATAACGGCTGTTACTGCCCATTTGGTAGCTCCTTTGTGGACTGTCAGCCTACGGGAGGCTCTGTTTGCCAGTACACCTAATTTTTTTTGCAACTAAAACTTGCGTCCAAGCCAGGAGTTCAAAAATAAACACCTGCCTTGAGGCCATTGGGAGCAATATCAAAGGGGTTGGAGAGCAACATGTTGTTCGCAAGCCACTGTTTGGGGATCACTTATCTACAGTATGTCTCCTGTAAATCCATATACCTTGTTACTCCAGCAAAACTGGCATTTTAGCATGACTATACAGTTCCTGCTGTGAATGCGTGATGACACATGTTTTGTCGCCCACGAGAAATATTCTCCACGACGGGTGATAATGTGCCTGAAAATACCTTGGTATTCTTTGGTTAAACACCTATAAAGCACTTTTGCATGCTTATGCAATTGCTATGTTTTACCTGCTGCAATTTACATTAATGCTGGAATGAAGGTATTTTCAGGTAATAGTAGAGGAGGTAATGACACAAGGGGCCATATGAGGCAACAAAGTGGCCCATGTGCAATCATCAAAGGTCCAAATGCCTGGAATAAGAACACTCATTGCAGTACTTTCGTCATTTGTAACCCATAGCTACCAATCAGAGATTATATTTGCCTAGTTTAGTAAAAGTAAGACTGGAGATGGAAATAGCTGGTGAAGGAAAAGGAGCTGTGTAGCCTTACACTACCACTTCAAATGAAAGCTCTATTATACAAATATAATTCTACATCACAAGAACACAATGATCTGTTGCAGTATCATCGGTTTGCATATTATTAATGGTTATTCTTCCCCTGCCGCACAAGAAAAAAACTGACCAGATGTCCACTTTTTCAGAAACAGGTTCATTGCGGATGACTTCAGGGGCCATCCAGGCCACAGTGCCAGCAAATGACATTTTGGTACTTTTGTCACTGAGCTCCTTAGAAGTGCCGAAGTCAGAGATTTTCACAGTGTCTGCGTGGGTGACTAGGACACTGCAAAGGGAAAGTCACTTTGTGAATTAGCTTTTCACTTTTTGGGAACAGTTAAATGTATGACAATTCAATGCAAAAAACACAAAAGCAGACCAACATTGTTAAATGTGACTCAAACATATTTAAAGTAAAGTTTATCCAACATTTATTGGGCTGACAGTTAAATTTCATATTCAAGCTTCTTCTATTCACCCACTGGCCAGTGGGAATAGATGCTATAACTGAGAGTTGTTAAAGGGATACTGTCATGGTAAAAAAAAAAAAAAAAATTCAAAACGTATCAGTTAATAGTTCTGCTCCAGCACAATTCTGCACTGAAATCTGTTCCTCAAAAGAACAAACTGATTTTTTTATATTTCATTTTGAAATCTGACATGGGGCTAGACATATTGTCAGTTTCCCAGCTGTACCCAATCATGTGCCTTGTGCTCTACTGCTGTACTGCAAGTTGGAGTGAAATCACCCCCTCCCCTTCCCCTCCCAGCAGCCAATCAGCAGAACAATGGGAAGGTTACTAGATAGCAGCTCCCAAACACAAGATAATAGCTCCCTGCTAGCGCTAAGAACAGCACTCAACGGTAAAATCCAGGTCCTACTGAGACACATTCAGTGACATTCAGTAGGAGAAACAACGTTCTGCCACGAAGCAGTTCCATCCTGCAGTGCCGGCTCTTTCTGAAAGCACATTACCAGGCAAAGTGACCTGAGATGGCTGCCTACACACCAATATTACAACTAAAAAAAATACACTTTCTGGTTCAGGAATACAATTTTATATTGTAGAGTGAATTATTTGCAGTGTAAACAGTCTAATTTAGAAATAAAAACAACATCATAAAAATCATGACAGAATCCCTTTAAGGAGATGCCGCTTGTTCCTCCATGGTTTAAATGTTATAGAATGCATAATATGGTATGCACAAGCAATCAACACTAACACAAGCCACAAAACAAGATGCTACTTACTTGGGTGATTTAAGGTCTCGGTGGATGATTTTGTGCAGGTGGAGGTAGTTCATGCCACTAGCAATGCCAGTCGACCATTCCACCAGCAGTTTAGGGGTGACTTTGCGCCCTGCCCTGAGTACCTCATAAAGCTGCCCTTGGGCACAGTATTCCATGAGAATGCAGTAACAGGGTGCCTGTGTACACACACCTCTGCAGAAAAATATAGAAAAGATGAACATTAATCACTATACGTATCTAATTTACAGAGAAAATGATAAATTACTCTATATAATACCATTCCAACAATTTCTACACCAGTAAGTGCTCAGGACTGCTCTGGGAGGCCATGCCAAGTAATAAGCCAAGGTTTCACATATCAAGCAGCTTCACCCAGGTCAACTTTTTTTTTTATGATTGGCTGACCAGATAAGCTGTGAAGCCTTAAGGTGGCCATAAACGTAACAATTACGATCTTTCTTGGAAAAGATCGTTCATTTCTATACACAAGTGTAGAACCTGAATCGTCAGATATACAGATAGAAACAATAGAATTCTACCTGTATCTGACGATTCAGCACTAACAATGGCAGATTTTTGGATGCTTTGAAAGGCACCCAATTATAATTTTCCATACAGCCCGATCAACGAGTCGACCGATATCCAAGTCTTCTGCCGATATCGTTCGGCTCTTTTCCCACATACACGCACCGAATATTGTACGATATTATCTGTGCGTCTATTGCCACCTTTAGTGATTAAGGCTGAATATCAGATGCTGTCTATGGGATGGCTTTTATTATAAGTAAAAACCATTTAAATCCTGCCAGGACTAAGCCATGGTGATGTTAACAAACATGCAAACATAGAACAGCAAGACAAAAACAATATTTACTAATAAAAAGATATGTCAATTAGCAAATTAATTCAGAAAGTTTAATAATAGTATATAACCCAGTCCATATTTGAACAGATCAATGCGGCAGTTTTTGGCCTGTGCATGGGGCCAATTATTTGCACTTGGCAAATGAGTCCTTACATTTTTAGATATCTATAAACTAAGATGGATGCCATATTGCTTAGCATTGTGGTGATATACTACACATAGCAGTATATTTATCAAGAAGTGAAGTTACAGAAGTGAACTTTCACTTTCACCCTTTGATAAATACAGGGTCGGACTGGGGGGCCCACCGGGGCTACTGCCCCAGGGCCCCCTCCGGCCCCCCCTGCCGCGCCGGTGATGTGCCTGAGTGCATGTGCACTGCGCCACGTCAGTACCCATGCGCCGTGCGCACTAAATTATTTTTGTCGCAACCTCTGACAAAGGGGGTCGCAGCTTTAATAAGAATATGTGGGTGTGGACCTGGACCAGTAGGGCCCACAAGAGTCTGGGACCCACCGGGTTTTTTCCCGGTGCCCCGCCGGCCCAGTCCAACCCTGGATAATTACGCCTTCACTTCACTTTTTGATAAATATACCCCTAGAATTCTTTATCAGTAGAATAGCACCATTGTGTCATTATCACCAGCAAAGTGAAAATGAGGTATGTGTAGGCTCTATATTCTATTATGGGTAATGATACATGACTTACATGTCTGTATCCCGCGGTCTCCCTTAAACGGGGCGTACTTATTGTTATAACAGGCACTGGTCTCTATTCCAGTCACTACATTATCCAAAAGGCCAAGGGAGGTTAGGAAAGTGTCACGCAAACAGAAGTTAAAATTCACTTTATTTCAAAGAACTTTATTTCAGGCTATTTAAAACAATGAACAGGCATAATCATGAACATCCCATTCTATGACATGTGTGGTCAAGTGTGTGGGAAGTTCATGCCTGTTAATTGTTTTAAATACCCTGAAATAAAGTTCTTTGAATTTTAACTACTGTTTGCGGGACACTTTCCTAACCTCCCTTGGCCTTTTGGATAATGACACATGGCACCAAAATCCATTCCATGTCTGTACCCAGACTGATACAGTACTGCCAGATTTGCTAAAGGGCGAAAATTTGCCAGCGTGATGTCATTTTGGCACTTCGCCGATTTATTAATGGGTGGCATAACTTCGCTAGCAAAAGAGAGATGCTAGCGATCATTCGCACTCTATCGACAGGCAAATATTCGCTCTGGCGAATGGACGTAACTCCGCAAGTTCAATAAGATGCGGATTTCATTGAACTTTACCTCATTCACCAGGCTTGCCTTCGCCAGCTCAGACCAGGTAAAGTGCAATGGAGTGCATAGGACTTCCTCAATTTGTAGAGCAAAAAACTTTGGCGTCTTTTTTCAGAGTGATAGGCTGCAAAAGTCCGTAAATTGTTTTTTGGGTACCCGGGTTCCTACATACATTTTCTAACATATGGAACATAAACTTTACAGTGAGCTAATATGTAGGGCATTATAACAACTCTATTTTCTTTATTAAGGTTCCCTGGACTTGTGTAGCGTAATGTATTTGCTACAACATATACAGTACGTCCATGCAGCTTTATAAGTTCCCACCGTATGCAAATTAGTCAACGCTAGCGCAACTTCGATTTGATTGCCGCAATAAACGCTAGCAAAACTTTGCCAGTGTTAGGCGCCCTGGCTGCAACTTTGCATTTTAGTGAATTAGCGTTGTCCTAGCTAATTTACTCATGTGAAGTGTTGCGATGGCTGCACTGTACTGGGAATTTGCCCCACTTCTAAGTGCAAATAGAGCAGAACATAGCTACAAGATCAGGGGCTGTTTCTCAGATTGCAAAACAACCCAGTGTGGCTTTAGCCAATATTTGCACTTTTTATCTAGAATCAATAACTGCTGTTCTCCCCATCAAATCAGTGCCAATAAAAAGGAGATACCAAGAAAGAAACAGATTTGTTTCTTTCTCTGCGATATTTTTATGTGTGGTTTAAAGATTCCTAAAATAAAACCTGACAATCTGTAATCTTCATTTTATACTGTTCTAAAATCTGAGGTTGGCTGAGTCAATCTCATTTTAATTTTAAATGCCATCTTAACCCCTTGCTGATAGACTGTGAAAGCAAAGGGGCAAAGTGTTAGCCTATAACACAGCATGTTCCTTTTACAGCAAAGTCACTGAGTTTGACTGAAGTGACTGAGGTTGACTGCATAACACCCTACAGTGTTTTTAAACTTTGCTAATTTTGCCAGTTTTCCTCACCTTGCATGAACCCAGGACGTGTCATTTGTTGTTTACTGTAAAAGCCACACAAGGCTGACAGAGCAAGGGATAAGGGAGAAAATGGAAAGAGATGTTGTGGGAAGTACGGTAATGTGACTTGGGAGACAGCTAGTGTGGGAGCAGACAGACATAGAAAAGATAGCTAATTTACAAGTGCAATGTGCAAAAATCACATCTAAATTGCCATTTTATTTACAGTGAGCACCTATAAAATAGCATGTGCCTCAACTGGACTTCAGTCTGCCCATGTGGACACAGTCATGCTCAAGTTGTGGTAGTTACAGTGTCTGTGATACAGCACTAAACAGACGCAAGTCAGTTGCCTGTAGAGGCAACCCACGTAAAGGAACATCAACACCAAAAAATTAAAGTGTATTTAAGTAATGGAAATATAATGTACTGTTGCCCTGCACTGATAAAACTGATATGTTTGCTTCAGAAACACTACTGTTCATATAAACAAGCTGCTGTGTAGCAATGGTAGTAATTGAAAAAAGGCTATATGGCACAGAATAAAAAGTGGATAACAGATAGCATTATATTCTACAGAGCTTATCTGCTATCTGCTGTGTAACCTGAGCCTTTTCTCCTTTGAATGGCTGCCCCCATGGCTACACAGCAGCTTATTTATATAAACAATAGTTGTGTTTCTGAAGCAAACACAGCAGTTTTACTAGTGAAGCGCAACACTGCATTATATTTTTATTACTTTCAAACAATTTTAATTTTTGATGTTACCGGTCATTTAAGGGAACTGTGTAATTAACAACAACTCAATGCTTTGCTTTCACGTGCAGTGGGTCCTAAGAAGCATAATGTGATAAAGGTAAATAAGAGAGGAGACATATGTATCACATAGATAAAGGGCTGCTATTGACTGAGACTGTTGTGGTCCTCAAATGCAAAAAAAAATGAAAGGAGAGAACTGAGAAACAGGAAGAAACCAAATGTAGCAGTCACCTTCTAGAGAAGGGGTAGAATTGACAGCAATCGTAAGAAAGAATGACAAAAAGACAGGTTGATCTGTGGTTGAGGTGCTTACAGAAATAAGTCATTTGAATCTGCACCCTGGTATCCACACTTACAGTATATAAAGGTGTTACTGACACAACTTGCTTTGGACTTTCCCAAGCAGCCTCCTGCTTCTCAGATTATATTTGAAAGCTTACTTATCAACAACCCCAGACCTTCTACTATGTTATAGTCTTCAAATAGGAAAGTGGATATTGTCAAGTAGGCTGGAGGTATTATTGTAGGAGTGGCCTGCAGGGGTCAATAATTTGCGCTGCCCACTTCATGGAGAATTGTCTGTTTTCTCATAGCCTGACCTGGAACATACCAAAATAATATGCCAGCACAGATATTAAACACAATTCTGCAGGGAAATAATGGTATAGTTCTATTAAAATCTAACACCACGTAGCCTTGGTTGGGTCTGCTGCTGAATGTGAGCAGTGGAGAAGATTGAAAGGAGAAACCATTTCTAGAGATTAAACCAATTCTAAAGAGTAGCATTTTGAAAGCAACAAGTCAAAGCAGTAGTACTAATGCAAGAACAGGTTAATGATATAAAATAAAAGACTGTTTTGGCTAAAGGAACTTTATTACTCCAAACATACAAATGTAGTTATCTGAGGGTAGGAGCATTGAGTTGTTCTCCATGGTTGTTTCCATGGCCTATTACATTCCATTATCCATGCCCATAATGGGAATGAGAGACACAATGGTTTGTTTAGTATAAGGCAGCATCTGCATGCACATACAGAAATGTTAGTGAACCCAAAGAAGCAGTTTAAATTGCTACTATACACTGCTCTTTCATATACAGTATCAATTATACAAAAACAACTGAATAATGGAAAAAAAGATATAGTGGTCATGAAAAGCTACTTTTAAAAATATGTTTGACTAAAAATGCTGAGGGTGATGTTTATTTGCTATTAATTACAGAAAAGTAGCAACAGTTGGGCAGTTAAATCGTGAGGACCCCTATTGGAAAGGCATGGTACAGAATAACCAAGTACCAACTCCCAGGGGGTATACAGCTCAGAAGAACTTGACAATGCAAGTATGTTCCAGATTCTTACTTAAAAGCAATGATGTTGGGGTGCTTTAACTTTCGAAGGTGCTTGATGTCAGTTTCTTTCTGTTCCCTCACTTTTTTGATAGCTACTTCCTCCCCTCGAAACTTGCCAAGGAACACAGCTCCTTGTGCCCCACTTCCCAGCCACTGCAACTCAGAAATCTCTTCAAAGGGGACTTCCCATGTGTCTATGAGAAAGAAAGAGAAAGTACAAAAAGAATTAGAGGACGGCAGCCGCTGTTCAATCATTTTTAACTATAATTGATGACTATGAGCAATGACATCCAGACCAATTTCATAAGATTATGGGACATGCCCTTTGTTGATCATTGTTGAATTCACCTCTGATATTACAAGGAATAGCATGGTTCCTTTATAAGCATCATGAAACCCCCACATATATTACTATTAATAACATTGTATTACTATTAATGAATTATAATAGAGATCTATGACCTATATATTAAATGCATTCAGCCTCGGTCAATTGATTCACTGAGTTTATTATAATATGAATATAAATTTGTTCTTATAAAACAGTTGAGCACAGTGCATTGGTGAGTGTTGAGAAAGGTTTGTTAAAGTACAGGTTAAGAAAATAGACAGTGTAAGAGAATAGTCATAGCTAGACGTGAAACTTATGGGCAGATTAGTTCGTTTGACTTGACAGCAGAGCACATTGGGTAACAGTTTATTGAATATATGGCTTTGTTACATCTAGTGATATCATAAACCTTACAGAAAACAACAGTTTTATGGGAATTAAATATCATCCGGTTTTGCTATTGCTATATGAGCTTGTAGTAGGAGCCGAGGTAGTGTAAAAGTTTTTTATCATAACTTCAAATTCAAAGAAATGTATTCATGTAAACTCTGAATACAATAGTGATGCCTGAAATTTAAGATGAAGGGATCCACCCTTCAGCATTTCCATTCTTCATTCCTTTATTTAGCCTATTTCATATATTATCAGACAGGTACTCAGGTAAAAGACCTAATTGTCACACATGCAATTTTTGTGCCATTTCTTCATGTGTGTGGACAGCTGTCACATTAGTAACCTGGCAAGAAGTAAGCTGAAACACTCTCTTCTCCTCCAGCATAACATGTTAAGGATGAAAGTGGGTCAGCCAGTAGGAGGGGGCAGAAGAGAAGAGAAAGGTTGCCATGAAAGCTGGCAACAAGCTTACCCGTCTATATGTCATATTCTGAAACTAAAGCTACAATGCAGCGTATGGTATGAATTTGACTGTTTTGTATGATTGTTCAGAACCACAAGCCTAGTTATATGGTGCACATGTTACACAATCATAATGGCGTTGTGCCATACAGCGAAGTGAATTCTTGTGACCACATAACTGTCGTGGCACATTCAAGACAATTGTGATCATGATGTTGGTACTCTATAGAACACACTGCTTTTTGATTCCGAGGGACAAGGAGAAAAGGTCACAACAAGCTGATATGGTTATGTTAGTGAAACACTAAATAAAATCCCAATAGTAATAAGGTTAAACTTGCATGGGTCTGGATTGGTTCTTGCCGTTGCAAAAGCATGCCCTTTTGCCACTGGCCTATATAATTTCCATGAAGATTGAAGAAATTGAAGCAAAATGACAGCCTCAGCAAACAATGGCAGCAACTGACAGCTTTGTCCCTCTGGCGACAGTTTCATGCATGGCTCTCTTGCCATTTTATTTTGTGTATCACAAATAAACATCAGTGTCTCTACAAGCTTTATGGACTGAACGCTAGCTGTTATCTAACGGTTACTCCTCAATGGTTAACCTATTTTGAAGCACACTTTGTTGAATAACCTAATAAATTTATAATTACTGTATTTGGTGTATTAATAAATGTCATTAAGATGATCTAAGACAGGCACTCGGGAATTACTCTGGAAAGTTCGACACAAGTGTGTAAGGGCAATAATACATCAACAGCACAGGGGACAATTGTGTGGCGGGCCACAATTCCAGTTTGCAAGCAACAAATGCACTTGCACAAGCACATTCAGGTGATTTCAATAGGAAGTAACAGTGTATGATGGGGCTTCAGTTGATTTTCCATCACCTCCTTAAAATGAAGTCCACAGAATCACCCTTGAGCTTTTGCCCTAAAAAAAACAAGTTAATAGCAATACTATATGGATTTCTAAAAGGATCAAAAATAGAGACTGCACAGCCAGAGCTGAATGGGGACCAGGGGGATCATGACTGTTTCTGTACATTAGTAAAACAGAAAATGCTATCATGTCATCAATGTCTTATAATTCCTGCTTTGTAGCATATCAATTGCCATTGGTAACTTGTATTCTACGTAACAGTTGGGCCAGCAGAGGTCATTGTTCCACTGCATTTATAGATGTGAGATGGAACTAGTTTTTAGGAACAGTATAGCAGCTCCCACTCACAGAAATATGGACATAAATAGGGCTGATCAAGCAGAATAACTGGAAGATGGAAAAACAATGAAGCACAGCACCCAAGGACAGTTATCAAATTTGATGCCTTAAATCAGGGTAGAAGGTGAACGAAGAAATTCACCGTAGAGAAGAATTTATAGACTGCTTATGCACAGGGTCTGCTATCTATTTAAAGACAATGGTAATAAAACTAGTAATGGCACATGGGCAAAATTTTAAGAAATCTGAGTTTATGGACCAGTGTCTCACCTCTATGCCACAAGAAGCCTGATTCTCTTTAATAAGAAGCTACTATTGCTGGCAGCTTCTCTCGCAATTTACAGTGTCAGAAATTAATTCCGTTGTTTACTCCAAGTCCCAATTGTGTGCACAGAAATGCTGCCAGTACTATGGACATTCCAATACTTCCCTGATCCACTCAGCTCATTATTCACATAGTAAATATCTGGGTCACAGATGTGCAATTTATTTTATTTGCTGGCATCACAACATATAAGCAGCTCACTATTCTCTGTCTTTAGTTCAAAGATTTTACAGTACAGAGTATCCCTTGGGCTTAAAAGTCAGACAAACAAATACCCATTTGTACAGTACAGGATACAGGATCTGGCCATTGGTTCTGAATAGGAGACATTTTTAAATGGAAATTAATTTAGAAACTGGTTTGTCTATAGAGTTTATCTGTATATCTAAACTGTTCTTTAGCATATATCCGGGCAGTATTTGCAGATATAGTACTACTTTGGTGCTTTTTTTCTGTCAATGGTACCTAAATGTATTGGTGATCAAACTACCTGTGCGTGGGTGGTCTTCAGTCAGTTCCTTGGCCAGTTAATTGCTGACAGACACAAATACGGATATTGAGTGATTTTCTGCTCTCCCACCAGGAAGGCAAGTCTGAAGGTGTGACTGTAGCCACCTGACAGATGACAGATCAGCTCATATATGGCTAAAGATGGCAACATATAGAAAAATGTGATTGGGCAATTTGGCCAATTTCCCACAATCCATAAGCATGTGCATGTTCACAAGTGGGGGCTGTTTCAACAAAGTGATTTAATTGGTTCACAGAGACCTAGAATTTTATCAAATGTGGATGAGGCGTCAGACGCTCATGAAGTGAGGGTCTACTATTCAGATCTACTCATCAGGCCCATCAAGCACACAGATCAGTACTACTGGGTCATCACTGTAGATGGATTTAATGACCAAAATATTTTGCTGATCCTTAAAGTTAGGTGTAGTAATTTTCGAAGTGCTGTAATTAAAATGTTTTTGTATGAAGGTAAACAATGGGGCAATACATGATAGCCTCAATTTAAATATTGCCAGACTGTTAATTTTTATCAAGGTGATTAACATAAACCAGCAGCCTGGTGCAACAGGAACCGACTGTTACAGGAGAAAGCATAACTCAAATGGAATTGAAAAAAACCTTGTTCCCAATGTGAGAAAACATTAATAACCGTGGTGCAGATATGTGTGGCAGTATGTCACACCCGTTTTCTTTCTTCCCACGCACACACACACACACACACCCATTCCGTAGAGATAACAATGAAGGTAAATGGAAATATTCGATAAGACACCCCCACACTGTTGACATACGCAGTGCTTTTAGCAGTAGCAGATCAGCTGTTTTGTTCCTTTTGTCCCCCATTCCTGAGCTTCTCCACTGGAGATTGGACACCCAGAAAGCTACAACTTCTCACTTATAAACTGCCCTGGGATCAGATGGGAAATCAGGAAAATGTTAGCTGGACCCATATGCTAATTTTCTCTATGTTTGCTGTGTACTCAGTTACAGATAGTGAGAGTATGACTGCATGTCAGTAATATGAAAAGTAAAGGATACATTGGGTTGATAGCACACAAGGCACAGGAGGCCATTCATATGTGTATTATGTGTATTATCTGATTCAGTTTTAGAAATGCTAGCAATAGCAACTAAACGGTAAGTATACATTTTTTTCTCAAATCAGATAAGCTGCACAGATCTCCCTTTAAAATGAAGGTTCTACTATTCCTTGAAGATTTGTGTGTACTGTTCTGCATCCAAGCCCTTCAGAAGGCATCGCTGAAAGTGAATTTTTGAAGTCCGCTGCCTTTTGATAGTATGTAACACCTTACCTCAACATCTTAGCATTTGTGCTTTCCAGCATCAGATACAGCCACTGTTGCAGTTAAATAAATCCTTTAAGCAAATTAATTTTGACCTTTCTTACCTTGCTGCTGAAGTTTGTAATCCGTAGAATAAGCCTTTCCTATGATATTCCATACAGGTCGCAAACAGCCAAAAAGCCCCTCTAAGAAACCACCATTCCCACTCCCACTCCTAGAACGGCTGAAATGTATTCTAATGTCCTCATTTGCACTGTTGTTGCCTCCATCTCCAGAGTGACTGGAACCCTGAGGTGCTGTATTTTCAGGTTCATCTTGATCTCTCAACTGAAGCACGCTATTCTCAAACTGGTCTCTAGAGTCTTCACTGATAGAGTTCAGGACAGTGGCATTAACTGGGCTGTTGGTATTATCCAGGAAATCACACTTATCTGGGGTCTCTTTAATCTCATGATGGCCAATAGTGGTACAGTCGCCATAATCCACTCGGTAGTCTTTATCTTCCTGAATGGTATCAACAATGAGGTTGGGAGAAGACGACCAATTCAGGGGCTCGTGCGGGCTTGCCATGATATCATTCAGGTGCATGGGTTTGCCAAACCTAAGACTCTACTGTCTTGGAATTTTTTCAACTCTGGTTTGTCCTGGATTGTAGGACATTTGAACCTGAAAGGAAATTGAAGTAGATACATTATTATTGATCACTTCTGATAATAACTAGCAAACATACACACTGTCTTAGAAGTTTAAACTTCATCGAAAACACATTGAACATACACTATGATTAATTAGCTCCTTAGTCTTTCCATTCTTGCTTACCACAACCCCATTGCATCTTTTCCAGTAGTACAAATGACATATGCATATTAGGTCTGGTCAGGTCACCTGTATTCCTTATTCCCGGCCAACCACCGGGTTCACATTCAGTTCAGTCACATATTGTACAATTTAACTATAACCATGGATGGCGAAATTTCACTGCCCTGATAGAGTGGTCCATAATTAATTCATTGAATTTTTACACAGAAGGACAGCCATATGCTTTCTGGTTCAGTTGAAACACCATGCACACATAGATGGGGAAATAATAGCCTGACATTCTATTTTTACAGATCAGTGCTGGTGTGATGACTCCTGAGTAGCACATTAGTGCTGCAAAATATATTGGCGCTCTAAATATACATGTTGTTAATAAAAGTAATAAAATGCTCATACAAATTGGAGAGAAATGATCTTTCAACAGAAAACCATTTTGGCCTAATTGACTTCTGTGTGTGTCAAGCACAATTGTCACTTTGTATTAATTAAAAACACATAAATGATCTGGCAAATTTCAAACAAAATTGGCTTAAGATTGTACTAAAAATGTAGGTAACACCATTTATCCAGTTGGCTAGTCCTCTAACCCATATTTAAATTTAATCTCTTCCCCATGAATTGTAGTTGAGACCACTGTAGCACTGGGGTTACAAAGGTCTTAATATAATCTGCTCATTATTTTTCCTTGTTCAAAGTAGGACTGAAAAGTACCCTATGGCTGCCTGGGGTGCTGGAACTTGTACTGAGGTTTAACAACAGAAAGAGGATTCTTCTCTATACTACATTATTTTATCAATGTTGATGAAATTCACTTTTTTGTATTTTGACAATAAGTGAAGAAATATTTAAAAATGCTTCTCACTACAAAGATGTCTAAGACTAGGGAGAGTGTGGAAGCCTCTGGATTTGTGCACTTATCAATAAATAAAAGCAGAATTTCAATACAGAGTGGACAATTTGTGTAAATCAGTCCCTGGCTACCCTGATGCTCACGTTCAATTATGTAGAATGGCGTGTGCAGTAATTAACAGAGCGTGACCATATCACAGCAAAAGCGTCACTGACAGCTGCCTACCATGGCCTATCCTGGGGTTGAATAAACCCAATCAACTCAAAGTTAATTAGAGATGTTCATCAGGTCTGTTGTTAAAGGAAAACTATAACCCTGAATAATGTAGGTTTCTATAAATGTATAAAACAGCTCATATGTAAAACCATGCTTCATGTAAATAAACCATTTTCATTATAATATATTTTTAGTAGTATGTGCCAAAATACACACTGAATAGAAAATTGCCATTTTTAAAAAAAATAAGGTTGACCCCTGGGACCCTATGATTCACAGTGCACACAAACAAACCATACATGTTAAGTCACATGAGCCAATTAATGGACAAAGTTCTGTCTTTTACTCCCACACTTCTTCCTGTTACAGTTTGAGCTGCAGTTTTTCTAGTCAGGTGATCTCTGAGGCAACACAGAGAATATCATAAAATTGGAGCTCGATGGAAAGGATGTAAAAGAGCAATATACGCTGATATCTATATTCCAGTTTGGTAAAATTCTTTAAAATGCCACTTAATATAACAGCTATCTGTAGCTTAAGTATTTGGGGATATAGTTTTCCTTTAAGAAAGTCCCACTTCAATCTTGGGGACTGGCAATATCAGAAAAAGAAAACACTTGGCTAAATCTATTTTCAATGTTTGTCTGATTCATTCTTTGTATTTTTGTAAAAATATAAAATGTTTTTATAAACATACTGAAAACAAATTATTTATCTCACTACTGTTCAAGTTAAGTTATTTGTATATCACCAATTTGCATTACATGGGTCTGTCAATGGATAAGGTAATCTAATTGAGAAGTTTTAGTCATGGCTGTGCTGGCATTTGCTTTCTGACCAGGTGTTTCATAATTCTGTAAATATATTTACACTCACACAGCTTAAGGAGCAGCCAAATCAAACAGCATGTGACAGTGTAAAGACTCTAGGAAGCTAAAGGACGTCTGTTTCAAATGGACTAAATGTGTTGAATATCTATCTTCTGCTGCAGGATAGAGAAAAACACATCATTTGTTGTCATTTGTTGTGATTGGCAGAGTGATTCTGTGTGTATGTACACGTGACCCAGTATTTACAGGCCTCTGTGTGATCTGGCTTCCTATCCCAGAGCCAGAATAGCAAGATGAGTTCTACTACAAGCGGTGTAACTGAACTACAGCAGACCAAATGGGAGAGCATGGCAGTCCAAGTACCTGGATCCAAGGTACCAATTGTTTCCTAAAAGGAGATTGACAGAGTGGGGTTTATTCAGGGACTTAGCTCACTATACCATCAGTTCAGCTTTGACAAGTTTGCTACGCTAATACAAATAACAGATTGACTGGTCTGCGGGCCAATAGGCAAGTAATCCGAATGGTAAGGCCACACGAGTAGATTCAGGGAGATTTTGTCGCCTGTCGACTAATCGCCTCGTCTTTTGCGTGACTATCTCCCCGAACTGCCTCATCGTTTTTCCCCATAGGCTACAATGAAAAGTCGCCTGCGGTAATGCACACTCGGCGATGCGTTTTCAATAGTCGCCCAAAGTTGCCTCATTGTGAACTAGACATGTACCTCTTCTGCAGGCTACCCATGTTCCAGGCATTGTCTCCCTACTGCTTACTGGGTATTCTCTACACTGGCGGTGACCTCCAGGTGGTCAGTGCACGCTCAGTTATGCATGTGCATATGCAGTGAGCGGGGCATCAGCTTGCAAGGTTGGTGGGGACTGAAAGCTGGCTTGCCAGGTTGCCTAGGGCAGTCTCTGAATGCAGCTGCCAGATAAATTCTGACAAGGTGGACAAAACATGATATTTACCAAGCTACTTGAAGGAATTAATCTAGACATGCAATTTAGGTGAAGCATTTTTCAAACATAAGAGTAGGGGTTATGTAATAAAAGGCACTATGTTTGCCCAGGGGCAGTAACCCATAGCAACCAATCAGCAGGTAGCATTTACTGGTCACCTGTTTAAAAGCAAACATCTTATTGGTTGTTATGGGTTACTGCTCCTGGGCAAACTTGGTGCCTTAAAATACATATGGGGGTTACTGTTTTGTCTAACAAGAAAAGCTATTTAAAACAGTCCTTGTATTTACAAACCCAAACTCATCATTGAAATGCCCTGAACCTGAGCATCAATAAGCAATTGCTGTAAGGTGAATAGCAGGTTACAGGGATAAAATATTTGGTTCTCTATCAGCTTTTGTTTCTTATGTTTACCTGCTGTCCAGGTGTTTGTGTGTTAACATTCCCCTTCTCATTTATCAGCCGGATCCTGTCGTTTATGGAAAGTGGACAAACAAAAATGTGTGCCAACAGTTGGCCAAACACAGTGCTGGCAGAAAGATGCAACAGAGAATCCCTCATATAAGGTTTGGCAGGCGTTTGGTAAATATGTGAATCTAATCTTTCAGGTCCCCATTTAATATACATATAGGGTAGCCATACACAGGCTGATCATATATATTATCCAACTGATCACCTCTTTGACTGAATGCAGCAGTCCAACTGCACTAGACTTGCCTCTACAGAATAAATTTTAGATTATTTTTTTAAAGTTCAAATGGTGTTTATGCATCTTTTATTACATAAACCCAAATAAATAAGCTCATATCAAAAAAGGAATATATATTGTCCCTTTTAGTCTCAGATGTATAATCATCAAGAAACCTAAATAGGCCCACTATTAAAATGTGTGTAGTCATTTGTCCCACAGACCTTATAATGTCCCTCCATTCTTATATAATTTGGTCATCAATCATGTTATATTTCCGGATGTTGGCATTTCAATAATGCCACAAATTCGCAACTGGACTGGCATATAATACCTTGATAACATAATTCTGTATATAGGTTATAGGATCTGTTATCCTGAATCCCATTATCCAAAAGTTCCAAATTACAGGATGCTATCTCCCATAGACTCCATTATAATCAAATGTTTCAAAATGTAAAGCTTGATTTCCATTTTCAATGTAGTAAGATCCCAACTTATTGGTGGTAAAACAATCCTATTGGGTTTTATGTTTAAATGATTATTTAGCAGACTCAAGGTATGGAGATTCAAATTACGGAAAACTTCTTACCTGGAAAACCCTAGGTCACAAGCATTCTGGATAACAGGTCCCATACGTGTATATTGCTGCTTATGGACAAGGTTGGACTCTTGTTACAGTAGGAACAATCAGATACAGTACAGATATAATGATTAATTAATAATAATGTAAACAGAAGTAAACTTATGATAAAAACCTGTCTGAGACATTAAGGCAGGGATCCCCAACCTTTTTGAACCCGTGAGCAACATTCAGAATTAAAAGGAGTTGGGGAGCAACACATATATAAGAAATGTTCTTGGGGTGCCAAATAAGTGCTGGGATTGGCCATTTCGTAGCCCCTATCTGGATTGTCAACCTACATTGAGGCTCTGTTTGGCAGTACAGCTGGTTTTATGCAATTAAAACTTGCCTCCAACCCTGGAATTCAAAAATTAGCTCCTGCTTTGAGGCCACTGAGAGCAACATGTAAGGGTTTGGAGAGCAACATGTTGCTCACGAGCTACTGGTTGGTGATCACTGCATTAAGGTGTTACCAGTTATTTTTTTATTTCTTTATGCAAATATTATTATATTATAAATGTACTGCCAAAAGGGATATTCACAGTTTGCTGGATCTTGGCAGTAGTCTTTATGACATAAATAGTATGGGACCTGTTATCCATAGTGCTCGGGACATGGGGTTTTCCGGATAACGGATCTCTCCATAATTTGGATCTTATCTTAAATCTAAAAGAAAATTATGTAAATATAAAGTAGTAGGCTAGTTCTGCTTCCGATAAGGAATCAAGCAGAAGGTAGTGTTTTATTATTACAGAGAAAAAGCAAATCATTTAGAAAAATTTGGATTATTTGATTATATTGGAGTCTATTGAAAACAGCCTTTCTGTAATTCTGGATAACAGGTTTCCTGGATAACCTGTAGTTGATTCAAGTTGAAAGCGAATGGAAGAAGTGGCTGAGCTAATAACCACATTATATACTGAAGAAGAGCAACCTGTTTCAGTTGTTGCATCAGATCCTTTGTCTGCAGGCAAATCCATTTATCTATTTATGCAGACTCAACAGATAGTAGGGTAAGATGAATATGAAGGCAACAACCAAGGGTGCAGGCTTAATCTTGACATTATATATGATACAAAGCAACAAAACCGGAGGTGAGCATTTATCTATTTCTGCTACATGTGACCTTTCTACTATATGTAACCTCATTAAAAACATAGACCAACTGAGCTCCCACTGATCTTATCATCTGTTGCAGTTAATACAGGTTCTGATCCTTCCACTGCCTGAGCAGTACAGAGGAGCATGTAGGTACAGACCAGATGAAGAGGGGACTGACAAACACTGTGATTATACCATGTAACCATGTTATAAATTATCAGGGACCTACCCCCAGGGAGTTATTAGTTCACTGCCCACCCAAGCCCACTGGGGGCAAGGCCCTGCCAACTGTGTAGAATCCGCCCCATTTAAATAAAAATGCTAGGCTAAACAGGTCAGACTATGAGCCATCCAAACAAACCTCTAACCTCAGAAGTAACAGTTGTGTTTTTGGGCCCCCCACAAGGGCCCGTCTCTGAAAGGACTCCAGCGTCTATTCCTCCAATGGCAGTGCTGTACTAGCAATTCAATTGGGAGCATATGGAAAAGCATAAAAACAAAACCTTTGCCTAACACACAACATTTATCAGCTGCTCTTTGCTCCGTTGAGATAAAATTAAGGATTACGGCATAAATATGCCCTGTACTTTGACCCTATTTAAACTGGAATCACATGCTCAGTGTTGTCTCATGTTTAAGCTGAATTTATGTTTAGAGTGTACGTAGAACAAAAGCAAACACTGAGCATTTGGGGCACTTGATTGGAGCCTGCAGAACAAAATTTATTCAACCACCAGATGTCCAAATATGGGAACCGCAACACATAAAATATACGTCACAGATAAATCAATACTCACTCAACTATATTACTCATTGTAAGCAGTTTCCTTTTAAATTGCTTCTTTATAGAAACTACTCATTTCATCCTGTCAGTGGCTTGACTAGCTTTAAACTGACTGCTCTGAAAAGCCCAAAGAGATAAAGGGACACAATTAATGGTAGCCTTTCTTCAGAGAAGCAGGTGGGAGCTGATGGGGGTTAATGTGGTATATGAAGGCAATTGGTACAATGAGTTGCAATATCCAATCGCCCCTTATTTACCCTTGTAATATTCCTGCTCTCTGTGAGATTTCATGATCCGTTAGAAAGCTTCTATCAAAGAGGAGGTCTGTTTAGTGTATCTCAATGATGAACATGACACGTATGATGTACGAGACAAGAGTGGGTGTGATTGCTAACGGGATGCAGCCATGATTGGTCAGATTTGTTCTGAAGAGCTTGATGTTCATTTATTTGCAGATTCTCTGTGAATCACAGTTATGTAACCAACCTTTAATACATGGCACACATAAAAGATGCATTTCACCAGTTGTTACCCTGCAGCCTTTGCAATAAATGTCCTGTAAGCTGAAGCTCAGCCACCACAGTACTTTAGTATTTTAAAGGAATTGTTCAGTATAAAAATAAAAACTGGGTATATAATAATGTTTCTAATATAGTTAGTTAGCCAAAAATGTATGACTGGATGTCTAACATAATAGCCAGAACACTACTTCCTGCTTTGCAGATCTCTTGGTTTCCACTGATTGGACAGTAACCAATCAGTGACTTGAGGGGGGGCACATGGGTCCAAACTGTTGCTTTTGAATCTGAGCTGAATGCTGAGGATCAATTGCAAACTAAATGAACAGATATGCCCCATGTGCCCCCCCCCCTTATAGTCTCTGGGGCTCATTTATCAACACTGGGCAAATTTGCTCATGGGCAGTTACCTATAGCAACCAATCAGTGATTAGCTTTTTGAAGCCAGCTGCAAGTAGAAC
The DNA here is from genome assembly GCF_017654675.1 of Xenopus laevis. Taxonomy (NCBI): domain Eukaryota; kingdom Metazoa; phylum Chordata; class Amphibia; order Anura; family Pipidae; genus Xenopus; species Xenopus laevis. Next base: position 77,147,042 of record NC_054388.1, read on the forward strand.
AATCAATGCAGCAATTTGATTGGTTGCCATGGGTTACTGCCCATGGGCAAAATTGCCCAGTGTTGATAAATGACCCCCACTGACTAACTCAGAGTTAGAGAGCTGAAAAGCAGGAAGTAGTGTTCTGGCTATTATGTACAGTCACTCCAGCCTTTATACATTACATTTTTGGCTAACAAAACATTTTTTATTTTGTACAGCCTATCTATTTATTCAGTTTTTATTTTTACACTGAACTGTTCCTTTAAAGCAACATATTTAAGTACATATTAATATGTTAGTGGAAAACAGCTCTGTTAACTCTGGCTCCCTTTGTTGTTGCTAGTTGCACAGTGAAGCCTTTAATATTGGCACAAAAATTCCACCTGCTGCATGGCTTATTATTATTCAAAATGTAAAAGTTTATTTCTCTAGATTGTGACTGGCAAATTAATAAACTGAAGCTTCATCCTAAACATTATTATGTCTTTGACATCATCTCTGGTACAGGTATGGGATCCGTTATCGGGAACCCAGTAGCGTAACTAGAGGGGGGCTTAATATATACCCTTTATATTAAGGTATAAAGATCCAAATTACGGTAAGATCCATTATCTGGAAAACCCCAGGTCTCAAACATTCTGGATAACAGATCCTTTTTTCCAAAGCGAGAATTTGCATGCAAGTAAATGTGCCCCCATTATTGGTCTGAAAATAAATAAATCCAAAAAGGTCTATGGCAAGACTATTTTCTTTGCTGATGTCTGATTTAAGAAACACATGCTACTGCAGAATATAACAGACCTTTGTCGGGTTGCAACAAGTACAGTATTTAACTGATGCAATTCATGTTGGTTTATTAGTAGCAGTAAGTTTGTCTAGAGAAGGTCTAATAGATAAATGTAATACAGAGCTGTTTGATGTGCAAACTGAATGCAGTCATATATTTAGACTGAGTAGGATGAAGATTAATGATGAGTATATCCAAATTGCAGTTAAATTGTGCTTTACGATAGCTCTGTGGGCTGCTTTTCCCACAAAGCTTTGTCAGTACGAGTGGGAAATTACATGCTTAATGCCATCTTAAAGCAAGACACTGCCATACCTCCCAACATTTTGGAAGTAAAAAGAGGGACAAAAAAAATTTCTTTGCACATAGCACAGCAAATATTTTTGACCATGCTCCTTTCTGTGGCCACACCCCCTAATTACCATGTTAATTTTACAAAAATTGGCAGGTTATGAAAGTTTGAAAATATTTCTCCTTCTCTAAACTGTTTTTTTGTGTCTCAAAATTGTTACAAAGTATCTTATTTGTACCTGTTAGTTGTTCTGTGCTCTCTGCTAAAAGCCAATTAAATTAGAAACTTTAATGTTTCTTTTTCTGGCTGTTCAGTGCAGAGAAAATAGGGTCTTTCCAGTACAAATGAGGGACGCAGGTTGAGCTGTCAAAAGAGGAACTGTCCCTCTGAAAAAGGGACAGTTGGACTTGGGAGGTATGCACTGCTTTTGGTTACCTACACATAAGGGGAACTAAAGACCAATATAAAATGAAACTCTAGTTGTAGTGTTAATTGCATAGAATACTGCTTGTCCTACACCTGTTTTAGGAAAATCAAAAGCTAAACCTCTTTCCATATTCTATATCTTAGGAAGAACACGGCCACTCAGTGAATATTTACCTCACATGTATGAGCTCCTACATGTCTAACATTGTACAGTAATATCTTAGCATTATTAAAGAGTGTACGATATTAAACAAGTCTACAAAAAGAGGTAACTATATGACAGTGTCCCTTTAAATGAGTCCAGGGCATTAGTTCTCCTTCAAGATTAATATTCACATTAGTACTGTTGTATCTAAATAAAATCCATTCAGCAGACTGAGATCTAATTAAGCAAGTCTGGCAAATCTTTCTTTTTCTACTTACTGCAATGTTTTGCTGGGAATTGTAGAGTGTGTGTCCTCACATTAACCTAATATACATTAACCATAACATATCTTTACAGAACTTGAAACTTTCAAATCTGTCTTGTGTTATCTAAATTGCTTAAAGGCAGTGTCAGACTGGGGGCCAGGGCAGATTCAAGTGCATAAGCCCCTGCTCAGTGATCACTTTCATTGGAGCCTTGGGTAAAAAGTGGCCCAAATTCCACTTTGCTACTCTGCAGTCCAGTAGGAGGTACAGGGGAACAGTTGAGTCTTAAGCTGGCCATAGACGCAAAGATCTTATCGTACGAATCGAGGATTCGTACGATTTTCGGACCGTGTGTGGAGAGTCCCGACATTTTTCGGCTGGCGAAGATCGGTAGTTTGGTCGATCGGACAGGTTAAAAGATTTCTGTCGCGACTAATCTCCCCGAATCTAAGCATGTGTCTCTGCCCTTAGGGCAATGTTAGGGCTTTGTTTTCAACTAAATGGGAACCATTGATCAAAATCTCTGGTGCTACCATTACGAATAACTCAATTAATGCCAAACATCCTCTACTTAGATGTTTTACTAACCATCTTTCACTAATCCCTCAATTGTTGACTTGTTGATTTTTTTTATTTTTTACTTTGCTTTCTAGTTTGGGGAGGTCATAATTAGCTTTCTAGTCTCCATCTTTATGCATTTGCTTTCATAGTGAAACATTCAGTTAACCTCCCAATAGCTGGGAGACCAGGGCATCATTTGCAGAATGTGTTCTGAGTCCCTAAGTGCTAGTAATCCTTTGGAGCACTGCACTAAGCGGATTTGGTTTAGGCACGCCATTGCTGGGAAGAACGGATTTCCAAAACACATAATACCCTTTCAAAATTACTTCCCCTTATAAATCTGATTTAAAAATGATAATAAAAAGGAGCTGCTGACAACTGAGAAATAACCATACATCGTTGAAATGATAGATTTAAGAAAGAAAAACTTTTAGACTGCTAAATCTGCATTGAAAGAGAAAGCTGATACCACACATACTGTGAAAGTAAAGGGTTTCTGTGCCAAGGGTGCACTGTACTAGAAATCATTCTCTCAGAGGCAGCTACACGTGCAGATATTGCAAGGTATTACTGAGCTCTCTTCCAGCAAATGATCATGTGCAAAAGATATTGGAGCCCGAACACGACCATCTGTTCATATTTATATACCACCTACTTGTCACCACCATCACATATATTTCCTCAGTAAATAGACTGCAAGCTCTGCAGTCCAGTTATTTCAGTACAGAAGATTTGAGGTTTCTCTGAAATAATATAAAAAAGCTGTCAGGGAGGCCTATTTATCAAAGTCCGAATTTATCTCAATATTTTCTTTAAACAAAATCTGCACGGGTTTTTTCTCCTTATTTGTTAATACACTTTATTAATTCGGACTTTATTAATACACAGGAAAAAAACAAAAAAAAAATCATGAAGAAAATGAATCCTAAGAATTTTTTGGATTTTGCACCCGAAAACTCAAATTTTTTAAAATTTTTGCCCGAAAACCACGAAATCTTGGGATTATTGCGTGAAACCCAGCGCAGATCAAAATATCTTTGGGACTTCTCCCATTGATTTATATACAACCTCGGCAGCTCTGAGATGCCGGATTTTTGGATTCTGACTTTTTCCAGCCTTGGGTATAATAAATCCCGAAAAAAATTTTCATACAAAATAATTTTTATACAAAAAAACAGGAGTTTTTTGGGTTTTTTGGCATTTGGAGTTTAGTAAATAACCCCCGAAGTGTAGATTATATACAAATACCTAGCATCCCAGTTACTAAACCTATTTAGTGCAATTTTGGTTCCAATTGGTGTGGAACCCTTTGAGGTTGAGGTAGTACCAGGGTTCCCCAGAATCAACAGGCGCACAATTTATAACAGGAAGCGGTGCCATGTGCAACTATGGGAGAATTCAAGGAACTGCTTTCAATGCAAGTAATGTACCTTTAAGGAAAATTGCCACAAAAACTGTGAAAATGTTAGCGCAGCCGGAACTGCACTTGCGTCTGTAAATCCACACAGATGTGACCCTTTTGAATTCATGGATTCAGGCCCATAATAATTCTTTCTCAATAAACCTGCAGCACATTCCAACCACTGAGATGCAATAAAAGGTGGTATGGCAACTCACACAGGGTGGATTCAAGCCCACACCTATTTTGTCCACATAAGCACGTAGCAATGTGTAGCCCATATTTATCTAAGGTAATGGATATAGGGACATGATTTGGAACCACACACAGTAAAAGATTAGCCAGTGTGGCACCAGATATAAGAATGCATTAATAAGTAGAATGGTACCATACAAAATGTAAAATAACAGGAGTAATGACACAGAACCACAATACACAGCTGGGTCTTGGGTAACAGAGAAGAACTGCATTAGTCAGCACAACAATGAAATTTGATCATTATCATTTTCTCCTTATATGCAGACTGAATATCTCCTTGATCCTTTTAATCTTCTGCTCTCATCACAGCCAACCCCCACACTGAGAATACACAGCTGCTCATCCACAAGTGCATTTAAATATCATTCACAGTGGCCAATGATTTCAGACGTTGCTGGGTTAGACTTATTGTAATGTAAAATCATGTCATGTGGTTTATACTTTAAATTTGTAATTTAATCTCACTAACCTGAGCGTATAATTCAAAGACAAGCAAGATTTTATGCTATAGAGCCTAAAAGTTGAAGGTCTGTATAAAATCATTTTGTCTAAGACCCACCACCACTAAGATAGACTTGCCTCCATTCCTGATGGGTCTCTCAGATAATACAACAATGGATAGAATCACTGGTAGCCACCTGCCTAGTCACAAATAATTCACTCTGCGATGCCATTTGGCTTGAACAAGTTAACAATGCAGCAAAAAAAGGAAACATAAATTATGTTGCTCAAAGAGGATCTATTCAGCTGTTCTGCTTTTAGCCTTTAGCAGCGTCTGCACATCTCTGAACCTTATAATATATAAAAGTACCACTAGCCAAATCCGGAAATCTTTAGGAAATGCCTCTGTTTCTCTTGCCATCCTCCCCCCCCCCTTCCACCACAGTAGAGAGGCCTGGTTTCGATAAAGCATCAGGGAAAGTAAAATGCAGCTGGACCGGATTTAGGAAATCAATAGGACTTCATTTTCTCCTTTTACTGACACGACTCCCGGGGACAGTAATATCTTAACAGCTGCCCACTCGCCCTTTCAGACACTCTCACAAAAGCATTACTAGGCTTATTTGTAAGATACTACTACTCTTGTTGCAAAACTAGAACAGGTATGAGACCTATTGTCCAGAATGCCTGGAATCTGGGGATTTCCAGATAGAGGACATTTCTGTAATTTAAATTTTCATACCTAAAATCTGCTAGATATCCTTTAAACAGTAAATAAACCCCAAAAATTGTCCAGTATGGATTAGTGCAGCTTAGTTGGCACCAAGTACTAGTTACTGTTTTATTGTAACAGAGAAAAGGGAATAATTGTTAAAAAATAAAATTTTTGCTTAAAATCAAAAAACTCTATGATGACTTCACACAACTTCGTCAGATGCTAATTCACTACTACTACGCTAATCCACTAAAATTCTGTCTCAGCAGTCGAACACTGGTGAAGTTTTGCTAGCATAAATTTGTCAGTGCAAGCATTTCACAGCGAACTTTTGCTAACATTAATTTCTGCCTACCAAAACTTTGTTAGTACACTTAAAGGAATTGTTCAGTGTAAAAATAAAAACTGGGTAAATAGATAGGCTGTGCAAAATAAAAAAAAGTTTCTAATATAGTTAGTTAGGCAAAAATGTAATGTATAAAGGCTGAAGTGAATGGATGTCTAACATAATAGCCAGAACACTACTTCCTGCGTTGCAGCTCTCTTGGTTTTCACTGATTGGTTACCAGGCAGTAAACAATCAGAGACTTGAGGGAGGACCACATGGGTCATATCTGTTGCTTTTGAATCTGAGCTGAATGCTGAGGATCAATTGCAAATTCACTGAACAGAAATGTCCCATGTGGCCCCCCTTCAAGTCACTGACTAACTCAGAATTATAGAGCTGAAAAGCAGGAAGTTGGATTCTGGCTGTTTTATTAGACATCTGTTCACTCCAGCCTTTATACATTACATTTTTGGCTAACTAACTATATTAGAAACATTTTTTATTTTGCACAGCCTATCTATTTACCCAGTTTTTATTTTCACACTGAACTATTCCTTTAAGCTTAGGTCATTTTGAATAGGGCGGGTACATATAGGTCTTATATACAGTATGTCTTTATTAGAGCTGTTGGTGAAATTGGTTGAAGTGGCCACTTATTATTAAAAATGTTCAAGGCAACAAAATGAAGGCTAAAGAGATCCTCTATTGTCCTAGACATGAGCCCACCTTAAAAGAAATGTGGCATGCCCATATGAATGGTTAAAAAAAATTTTAAAACAAAAATGGTTACAAGAAGAACTCTGTTATATGCGTATTTACATTGATTAGGTGGGTGGTTGTTTTTGGTAGGCTATTAGTCATTTTAAAACATCTAGGATATTACAACTGTGACATAATAAGAACAGCAGCCACTCATTATTGGAATCTCACAGCACAGCAGAGCTATTGGAAACATATCTGCTAACTACCTCAGTAATTTTAACCAACCAAGATATCAAACCCTAGCACAGAGCAAGGTTTATGTTGATATAGCCATTATTTGTTTGCACAGCACTCCCAGTGTTCTCTTTGTTATCAAGGTTATAAGAGAGGAAAATGCCTTGCTAAGCATTAAGCCAATGGTTTTCTGACTTCAAGCCACACGTTGTGTACTAAGTATATGGAGAATGCATATGATTTCTTGTCTTTGTCTATATGCATTTTGTGGTCACACTCTCACTGCACCCCACCCAATGGTTTCAATGGTTGGTGAGAACAACTTTGCCTTTTGTTATGATTTAAACAGAAACAGTGGTAATCTCCAGGTTCTAGCTCATCCATAGCTTCAGTCAGGTGATATCTGTGGTGTCCAATAAAAAGGGCAACCATTTGAGAGTTTTAACCTTGGCAAGCAAGTCGCAGTCGCGCAAAATTTAGTCCCTGTGTAAAATGTAGATTGAAGCAGTAGAATTCTTAATGATTTCGATAAAAGAGAGGGTAGGACTGGCCAGGCCAGGGATGACTTTGGTATAGTTGGCCAACTTGAATATATTGCAGTATATGGACAAGCAATCCTTGCTTTGTTTTTTTTTAAGGGTTTTATTGGTAGCTTTATGCACAAGATATTGCCATTTACAATAAGTGGCAAAAAGCAACCTCTTGTATCTTTAAGAGTCAAATTTTTTATATGTCCTTCAGGACTACACAATACTCAAATTATTAGCTATTAAAATCGAATTCCTTTCTGCCTCTATGCTCTGCCATTAAGGTTTTCTAGTTCATCCCATGGCCTGACAGCCAGAAGAATGGAATCTGATCTATCTCATAATACTATGAGGAGGTGCTTATAAGGACCATGTTAATTATAAGTTGGAATCTAGCATTTTTACTTCTTTAGCAGACAATTTTACTTCATGTCCATTGATGAGTGAAATTTGTCACCAAGTTTTGGCGCAATAATAATGACCATATTTTGTTGTGCATCAATAAACTGTTGTCATCTATAGACTTCAATGCATTTCGGCAAATTTTCTGCTAAGCGAAATGGATCAGATTCGCCCATCACTATTCATGTCTGTTAATTTGTTAATGTAATAAAAGTTACAAAGTTTGCACCAGGTCTAACATCTCAAACCAGCTACTCAAAATGAATCATTTACTGGTCACCTATTTAAAAGCAAGCACCAAATTGGTTGCTATAGGTTACTAGATATGCTGCAAACTTGGCTATCATTGCCCATTAATAGAACTCCAATGGCATCTTACAAATGGGAGGGCCTGACATATAAAGCATTTAATAACTAAACAAAACGTATTCTCAGATTGGGGAAAGTAGCATTCATTATTCTGCACTGTATATAAGAAAGGCATGTTACTAACTGTTCTCCATGTACTTTTCTCTGAAATATTGTCTGTTCCCTTGGAATCAAGTATATACATTTTTATTATATTCCCTCCTCCTTACAGCTTTAACATGTTATTATCAATCTTCTTAAAGTTATTTACTTAATGTGTGCAAGCATAAATCAGGATGCAGGTACAGGGAGACTAAACAGTAATGTGGGTCTTGCTTCTCTGCTAGAAGTCTTTCCCCTGCAGTGCCACAAATGTAGATGGAGTACCAGGCATGGAATGGGAATCAAAATAGGCCGCAGCATTTCAAGATCACAGAGGCCCACACAACCCCCACGAGCCCACTAAATAGAGAATGTAAATGGCACCTTACAGCAGCCCCTCTGGCATTTGCCAGAATCCACAGATTGCCAGTCAGGACGTGCAGAGTACATTACACTGGGTAGATTATAATATAGGAAAGAGCATAAAGGTTTCTGGTTGCCTGAGGCAAGGCAAGTTCATTTCAAACAATACTACTCCAGTAAAAGTAATCAGGGAATATGAAGCCAGCATCATATTTAATAGAGTAATGTATGGTCATCTCATTCTCATTACGTTGGAAACAAAGAAAAGGGCTTGATTTTACCTCAACCTAGCCTAAAGCCATTAGTGTACTAGAATTAGGAAAAGCATTTATTTTGCTTTGTCATATATACTATTTACAGCAAATACTGCTCTTGTGTGTATTGTCTCTTAAGCAGGCTGTAAAACAAGGGCACTGGATGGTCCAAGGGAGCCTGGCAAGAACTTTCCTATTGTTCCTGAATTTAGAACTGGAAGATGGACTAGGCATTGGCAGACACAAAAGTGAGAGCCGAAATCCAGATGTCTTGAATGCCTCAGTTTCCTATTGGAAATCAAAACACTGTTGTATGTTCTTACCCTAGAACTTGTTCTTTTGCAGAATTAAATCTGGAACTGTCTGAGGTACTGCAGGATCTCTTACACATATAGTTTTCCCGCTGATAAACTTTATCTATTTTTGCTTTGGACTTCTACTTAAAGCAGTTGTACAATTGACATAGTAGGACCCCTAAATGGCTATGGGCAATGGTCAGATCCTTCCAGCATCTGGTACATGCAAGAAATGCAGGGGAGAGACACATGACACTAAGAGGATTCTGAACTGAAACATGCCATACATCTGTTGAAGTATAAATTACATTTTTGTGAAGTTTAAGAAACATGGAACTGGCCACACAAAATATTAATACCCCTAGAACAGCTAAGGAGAGTGCTAAGGGTTTATTTTGTTTTTAATTCTGTAACGATATTGGCATTATTGGCATTTGCTACCTGACTGTAGACAGATATAGACAGGTTAACTAAGGCAAACTTATGGCAGTTGGCAATTAGCTTACTTTGGCTATTGAGCCTACTAGCTAATGTAAGGGGCCAAATTAATGGCTTCTGCGATTAACAAATAATCAGAGCTCACTCAAATGTTATGAAACAGGCTGTCAAATCCTCATGTTTCATGACAACATACGGTCGTGGATTTATTCCACACTTTAATTCAGTAAATGGCAAATACAGTATATACAGTATACTTACTAAACTCTGGAAATCAATGATCATGCTAAAGCATGTATGAAGCGTAAATGGCCTAAATTCACATTTGCAGCACAACCCAAGTGGGCTAAACACTACATGTACTACATGTACTGCATTGTAAATTGTGTAGGAGGTAAGGAATTCTTGACCTTTGCAATGCTACAATATCTGCTTTGGAACAAACGGCAGTACCAATATGTGCCATTACCAGTTTAACTTGGCTTAGTAATGCAGAGGCCTAACCAGAGGATTATTCAAATTAATTTTCATTAATTCATTCATTCATTCAACAGGTATTAAAAAAAAGCACAGCCACCATTCAAAATGGAATATTTAAAGGGGATGTCCACCTAATAATGATTAATTTTTTTCTTTGCATATCGTAATTTTGAGACATTCTCCAATACATTTTAAAATTTTTTAGTGAATTTAAAGTTATTGGAAAATTAACTTGCAAGTGAAAGCCGCTTGTCAGTGCTTTACTATATTGCCTTCTCAGTGTGCAAAACTAGAGAAACAATGTATAAGACCTAAGACCCTAGTTCATAGACTCTTCATAAGATTGAGACTGTCTTTGATCCATTGTCAAGATATCCATCAGGACATTTGGCCAGTGGACCAGGGGGGGGGTTGGTTCTGTATGTATGTAATGTTAATATTCTGTTGTAAAGTTAATAAAACACTAAAATATCTTGCACATTTATGTTATTCTCAGGTATGTTATATTTATTGATGTAATTGTAATTCGTGTTTATAATCAATTGTTATGCAAAGTTTTTTGGTGGATGTCCACTTTAAATGAGAAGGAAAGCTACAGAAGCATTTTATTGCCAATAGATTAGCTGCAATAGTGCAAGCTAGAATGCTATATTTATTCTGTAGAATGTTTTACCATACCTGAGTAAATAGCTCTAGAAACTCTCTAGAGAGGATAGCAGCTGCAGTATTAAAGTGTTGTGACATCACTTCCTGCCTGAGTCTCTCCCTGCTCTGGGCTCAGATTACAGGAGAGAAGGGGGGGGAGAAGAGGAACAAACTGAGCATGCTCTTGCCCAGGGCAATGAGGTTTAAGCTGAAGGCAGGAAGTCTGATACAGAAGCCCATGTGTACACAATAGAAGGAAAGAAATGCAGTGTTTCTTTTGACAGGGGACAGCACTACTTTGAGGGTTTACTGGTATATTTAGATGGACCTTTCTGATAAGGCTTACTTAGTTTTAACCTTTCCTTCTCCTTTAAACTCATAAATACATTATATATATATATATATATATATATATATATATATATATATATATATATATATATATATATACACATTTCCAGCAAAAAGGGGTGGGCTTGCAGAAATGGAGAATGGTTAGGCAGATCTGGGCAGGCTTAGAAGCCTGTGGGGTTAAAAAGGTGCCTGGGGGGGGGGGTAAATAGGTTGCAGACAACACAGTTGACTTGTATAAATATAATCATATCTAGTATCTAGCTGGTTGGTGCACAATAAATGTAAGAACGATTCGAAGGATTTTAATCGATCGATCAAAGGATTTTTCTTAGATCAAAAAAAGCTTAGAAAAGTGATGGGGAAGGTCCCCATAATCTAACATTGTACCTCGGTAGGTTTAAACTACCGAAGTATGTAGTCAAAGTTTTTTTTAAAGAGACAGTACTTCGACTATCGAATGGTCGAAAAGTCAAACGATTTTTAGTTTGAATCGTTCGAATCGAAGTTGAAGGTCGTAGTAGCCTATTCGACGGTCGAAGTACCCAAAAAAATACTTAGAAACTCAAAGTTTTTTTCATTCGAATCCTTCATTCGAGCTTAGTAAATGTGCCCCAGTATGTCTGCTAGCTTCACATCAGCACTAATCCCAGTTATGCATCACAGCATGCCTGACCTGCTTCTTTGCAATGAGTAAAAACTGCACTGAACACACTTCTTTCATGCAAAAAGAATCAATGTTCCATACAGCTGTTAAACCTCTGTTGGTAAATGAATCCCAGCAAAGTACAAATTCCATTAGTATTCCAGGAGCATCTTCATGACTAAGCCATAAAAAGACTACATTACACAGGACAATGTCAGGACGTATAAGCCTTGGAGCTGTATTGAACGCCACTGGAGCCCTTGCGGGTACACTAAATGGTTGCGGGGGACTAAATGGTTGCACCGCACAAAGTAGCACCTTCTTGTATCCCTTGTGCAACGCTGCCCTAGTTTATAAACCCTCACAATAAAATACATGCAAAAGACATGCAAAAATGTTATCTAAAATACAGCAGCCTTGCAGCAGGAAAGTGCAAGCTTTGAGAATATCTGAAAGCAGGAGGCATTCATGATAGAAGAGGGATTTAGTGTGTCCTAATGGAATCTGCCAGATCCCTGCTGCCTGTGCTGCTCAGCTGTGCCCTAGTATAGTCTTACAAAGGAAAATTACACTTCACTTAATAGGGAGGGGGTTGACAGGACAGGGGAGCTCACAATAAAGGCAGCTGAGACTCTGTATGGCAGGATCCATGGAGCAGTCGGAGCTATCAGGTTTCTGGTCCCACAGCATCATTTCCGTGCTTCAGAGATCTCACAGGACAGATGGACCATCAGCCCATCCATCTGTCCTTCATAGCATGGTCACACTTATTCTCCACCCCTCCACACTTCATCCATGCTCCCTTCGTAGGGAATATAACAAAGAGGGTACACTGACAGCTCATACTCACAGTGCTGCTGCATGAGACCACTTTCCATGTCGTCCCTTTTAAGATGCTGAAGAGGAGAGAGGATTAGCAGTGCACGAAGTAATCTAGATCTAGTGAGATGAACGGGGGCCTGGAGAATGAAATGCAAAGGGATGGGGAGATACCACCCACACAATTCTGCAGCCCACTGCAAACAGAAGCCCAGGACTTTCCTGACGTCAGAAGAGATTCATGAATGGAGAGGGATGGAGCTGCTTTAGGATTCAACACAGGTCTCACAGTGACGTCTGCAGTGAGCTGAGCAGGAGGGGGCGAGCAGGAGCCAATAAGGAGCAGAACCCACACAGCCAGCCCCCTTGTCACGGTCAAGCACCATCCTCCAATAACACCATGCTTAGCCATGCACCTACTACATACTGCTCTACAGTATACAGTATATATATATATATATATATATATATATATATATATATATATATATATATATATATATATATATACCAAACCGAGCAGGAACGCACAACCATAAATGCTGTAAGGGCCGGGTGCCAGTCTGTAAACACATGCAGAATCCCTCCAGTGACGGCACTCCAGAATCAATCACGCTTGGGTCAGTAGATGTCAATCATAAAGGTTTATTAAAGTGGACCAACGTTTCGATACCACACAGGTATCTTCTAACCTTTATGATTGACATCTACTGACCCAAGCGTGATTGATTCTGGAGTGCCGTCACTGGAGGGATTCTATATATATATATATATATATATTATATATATATATATATATATATATATATATATATGTATATATATATATATATATATATATATATATATATATATATATACATGGTCATACACAATCACAGACAAACACATGTGTCATATACTGGATTCAAATCCAGAGTAAATTCAGGTTTTTATAAAGTGATGGCAATTCTTGTCAGGCACAATGGAATCTGCAGAAAATCTGCATTTTATATATATATATTTATTTATATATATATATATATATATATATATATATATATATATATATATATATATACATATATATATATATATATATATATATATATATATATATATATATATATATATATATATATATATAGTGAATAAAGTACCCCCTCTTGTAAAATATATGGATATTATAAGTTACCGAGGAGTTTCATGACCATATAAAACACGAGGCCGAAGGCCAAGTGTTTTTATACAGGTCATGGAACTCCGAGGTAACTTATAATATCCTCATATTTTACAACTGGGGGTACTTTATTAATTATAATACACAAATTTTAGTGAGTCATGTGACAGAAATTACATCACTACTCACCGTTTATAACTGAGGACATCACTACTCACCGTTTATAAGGATATAATTTACAAGATATTCACGGCTTTTGTGTATTATATATATATATATAACAGCCAAAAATGTGCACTCCATTAAACAAGGTTACATGCCTGGCTGCTTTTCAAGCTTGGTGTCCAGATCAACTGGATTGCCAACATACCCAAAACACAGACACACACAGAAGCGTCTAGTCTGATAGACTAGATCCAATCCCATGAAATCAGTGACTGACTGCTGGGGTAGGGGATCAGTTGTGAATTTAGTTCACTTCAGTATTCCTGTTCCACCTACAAGCATATTACATTTACCTAACCTGGAACTGGCCTATTGAGTTTAGCCAGTTAAACATCTACACTGCTCCATCTGCTGGCAGAATATTACTATTATTATCCTTTAGGCATATATTGCTAAAATATTAATGAGCTTTAGAGGCATTTTACATAATTGACATCAACACTGAATGCAGCAGAGGACCTTATAACAATCACACACAAGCCCAATGATCCGTTTTATCAAGAGCCAATTAACTTGCCTACTTGCCTGTATGGTTTTGGAGAGTGGGCTCTCCTCCATTTTCCACAATAACTTGCATGCTTCTTGACACTGTCAATCAGCTGGCTTCTGCTACACTGTTTCAATAATCACAACCACTATGATTGCTGGTAATAGCAAGATACGGGCAAATGTATATTGGAAGCATACATAACAAGCATTGTTGTAACGGGAATCTGAAGAAAAAAAAAGCTTACACATCTACTTCACTGGAAAATCTCACCCAGCAGCTATACTACTGTTTATATTATAAATGTATTACTGTAAATGAAGTTCAGTGGTGTGTACTGTGTACCCTGGTGGAGGTACATAGCCATAGACTCTCTGTGTACATGTCACTCTGAGAAAATTGACTCTCAGATTCTCAGGGTCAAACACAGCCCCCGGTGATGTTAATGATTAATCTATAGGTATCTAAATAAGATGATGTTCTCTTTGTAAATGGATCGTGGGAGGCTTTAAAGGAAAATATATTCAATTTACAGTATAAGGAATATTTTCATTTTATCTCCCTTACATATATTATACAGTATGTGGTTTTAGTTGCACAAAACAGTCCACCTCTTAATATATACACACAGCAGTGTTAACTTAGCAGCATTTGTACATCTTGCCTCAATTTGAGCATACCCCATAGTTTAACAACTGCAACAATCTCAGTGGTGGTTTCACTATTGTCTGGAACAGTGCTACCAAGCTGCAGGCCCACAAGTCAGATGTGGCTATACAAGGGCTTACCCACAATGAACCCCACAATGAACCCCAAATAAATGAAACAAACATCACTCAATCTGTCTCGCCTGTGTTAATCACAGCCATCCATGAAAGTGTCAGTGCAACTGCCACATCAAAGAAGCCCTAATACTTATTGACTGTTGGGGTAGGTACATACAGCGGACTTTTTTTTCTTTATTTAACAAATGTGCTGTGCAGTGTAGTTATATATCACAGAGCAAAATGTGAATTCAACGTTTTCGAGACCCATTTATAAAATGTCTAATTTCTAATTAATGTGAGTTTATTTTAACTCAAATAAATTTGATTATACTCGAAATATGATTGGGAGGTTATTTAGGAATATAATTGAATATCTAAAACTCAAAAGAATTTTACCAACTTGAAAACTCAAATCGATTTTGATTCTAATTCGACTAAACTCGAGTCTAGTTTTTTTTTGTTACAAAATTCATTATATCAGTAGATTTAAAACAACTTAATAATGAAACTTTAACACAAAAAACAATTACTGCAAATGATAAAATCACTTAGAAGTGCACCCTGACCAGCTTTACATTAATTTGCTTTTAACATTTACATTTCCTTTCAGATAACTTGCAACTGGCTCTCTTTTTTTTTTTTTTTTTTGTGCTTTTTTAATCATTTACATTTTCTGTTGTGCAGCTTGGACTTTAGCCTGATTGCTATGTCTTATTTACCTTAGCAACCAGACAACAGAACATGGGATATGCTCCTATTCTCTCTTAGTTTGGGTTTACTTTACTTTATCACACACATGATTATATGTTCATGTATCCCAGAGAGCAAAACTAAGCAGTAATTATAACTGATAAAGCCAATAGAAATCACTCAAACTTGCAGTACATCAGTAAAGAGTAACTGAAGTGCTCTGTGGGCACCTGGGAAATAATATGTCTAACCCCATGTCAGATTTCAAAATGAAATGTTAAAAAATCAGTTTGCTCTTTTGAAAAATGGATTTCAGTGCAGAAGTCTGCTGGAGCAGTGCTATTAACTGATTTGTTTTGAAAAAACAGTATCCCTCCATCATGTAGGCCAGGAAAATTCCTGCCCTCGGTACCACAGAAGTTGGTCAGCACTGGCTTAGGGGACACTGGCCCTGAACCAAAGATAACAAGCACTCAGTGCTGCTAAATCAATGGATGGCATATGCCAGTACAAACAAACTAATTAATCTAGGTGTGTTACGCTTATGTTGTCTGTCACATCACTCCCAGGAATCTAGGATGGTCTCATGTTAAAAGAAAAAGCCAGCAATTACCATGTGATTGCATATAGGTCTTGTGCTGAACATAGCCTATTGCCTATCGTTATAATTAAGAAAGTTCTATGTTTTTGTTATTTCTGGCACTAAATATGAAACCAGTGTCACTTTAGTACTTCCTGTCACTTTTGGCTACACAGAACTTCAAAGGAGCTGAAACATTTGATTATCAGTCCACTGAAAAGCCCCTGATGCTGGGCTGCTCAAAAGGTGTATAAAGGCACTTAAATAGGTGCATGGGTCACAAACAAGACCTATGCAGTAACACAGTCAAAAGCCCATTAACTCATAGCAACAAGATATTAGCTTTCACCATCCCCATCATGCGAAGCAAAGCTTTGCGCTATGGGTTTGTGGACAAACATTTGCCCATGTTACTCTATAGTATCTATACAGTAGCTGTTGGGCCAGGAGGGTTGCAGATAGGATTTATTTCAGAATAATGTATTTCCTTTGGTTACAAGGGAATATAACGCTCACAGAAAAAACTGTGTTTTCTATCATGGAGAAGGGGAGTTGTTTGGGGATATTATAAAGATTTCTTGTAAATTTCTTGTTCTCTGATTTTGTTTCTTTGTATTCTCTGTTCTTTTTATACAATGTTACAGGAAGTAACTGGGGTCTAATTTCACCCTACTACACATGAAGGTGTAGATGTAAACAGTTGGTGTAGATGTAAACAAATACAAATTAGTATATAACACAATGCAAACTGTGAAACTGTTTTATATACAGTAATTTAATGTGAGACATATATCAGGGAATATATCGACCCTCTCTGCAAGCCCCTCTAGCATGAACAAAAGATTTAACAAATCTTCAAGGAGGACTAATGTCACAGTAATCTCCTATAGCCAATTTTATGGATTCATTAGTCACAGGATAGCCTTGTGGCTTTTGGGAGGACTAAAGCAGCTGTCCCGTAGACCTGGTCCTGGATACTTATGCCATAATTAGTTCCATATTAGCACAAAGACATTTGCAAACAGCTGGGCTGCTAAACACACAAGCCTAATACAACAGAAGTACTGGGGATTTCTTAATTCATTATTGAGACAATAGGATGGTAACATGACAATATAAGCCTATAAAAAAAACATACAGTATACATCCCTGACAAAACAAAAACAAAAATTATTTAACCTGTTTTGAACAAAGAATGTACACACAGCAATTTTTTTTTAAAACCACAAATGTCAAATCTGAATGCCCACTAGGACCTCACAGCCAAAAATAGATGACTACTAACATTTGCATTCAAATAAAGCTAGCCAGATTTGGTGAAATTTGCTCTTTTCGCAAGGTCACTAAATCACTGAAACCTGGCTCAACCTGGCCACCATTTATTTCCGGGGTCAGACGCATGTGCAGTTGAATGAAATAGCTGACTCTTTTAGTTAAAGTTCGGCTTTTTGTTCTACTGCGCATGCGCAGCCGCGCGAAGGAAGATGGAAGAGGATCTCTCCGTGGTGCTCACTGGTATAACCCGGGGTTTCAGGTAAGTCAATACAATCACTTGGGGGTGCCTAACATTCGGCACCCCCGAGTGCAAGAAGACTTTCCTTCTCCTTTACCTTTAAACACCTTTATAACCGAAAACTCCACACAAAGCTGTTTATCTGTACTAAACAAAAACACAACGAATGAATCCCCCCTACAGGCATTTTTCCTAAAACCCTGGCAAGCATATCTTTATATCCTGTGCTTTTGTGGGTTCCTGGGTGATTGCAAATCAAACATCAAAGCACTGACCAAAGTATTGCTTGTTCTGAAAAGCAATTACAAAAGCTGCAATTAGTGGTAATTTGATTTAGGGCTACACAACACTGACTGACAGATGACTATAGTAGCAAAATATGTTTCACTCCTTTTGCGGGCAAAACACATGAACTGAAAACAGTCAAATCTCTTTCGATGCTTGGCATTCAGAATGCTGCCGCCCACTGTGGAATGCAGGTCAGCTGATACCTACGATTATTATTGACTCCTGACTCTTCCCATTCAACTGAATGCTAAGAATTTTGTTCATGCTAAGTTCCACTAGAAAGTGTCCAGAAATTCCTGGAAGGACTCCACTAAGCTTGCACAACCTAAAACCCACAAATTTCCAGTCTAGGCATGGTTTACATGCAAAAATGATTTTGCATATTTTTTGCACTTTGCCCCTCAGTTTCCATCATTAGTGCAGGTCTCTGCTTTTGCCACCATTGTATTCATAAGGGGTGAGCTGGATGCAGCATTTAAGGTGGCCATAAATGCTACAATTATGATCTTCCCACGACCATTGGTCGTACGAAAGATCTTTCGTCCACTCTACTAATGTTAAGAGCTGAATCATCAAATATGCAGGTAAAAACAAAAAGAATTCTTTAGCTCTATCTGATGATTCATTATTAATGCTATGATGTTTGGTAATCTTCAAAAGTGCCGGATCAAATTATTCAGTCCTGCCCATTTGATGAGACAACGGATTTCCAAGGCTTTTTACTGATATAGGTTGCATTGTCTCCCACTACACATACACCGATTATCGTATGAAATATCTTTCGTACAAATAATATCGGCGTGTCCGTGGCCATCTTTAGCCATCCCGTATCTTACCCAAAAATGCAGAGCAAATGAGCACTTAAGTGCTCAGTTGTGAGGAAGAGAGGGCCCAATCAATAGAATTTACAATCTAAAGGATTACACGGTTACATTTAAAGGAGAAGAAAAAGAAAAGTCAAAATCACTGGGGGGGGGGCCGCAGGCCAGTGCTCCTGTTAGATGAAAACTGCCCTGGGAGCACCATTGAGCAATCCACTTCTTCCATTTCTTCTTTCTTCTTCTGTGCACAGTAGAGCTAATAAACTGACTTTTCACTCAACTATGCATGCAAACCTGCGCAAAGAAAGAAGAAGCAGGAAGAGGACCGCTCTGTGGTACTCGCTGGAAGAAACCAGGGCAGTCTTTGATGATAGGAGCACCAGCCTGGGGTACAGGTATGGATTAGTTATCTGGAAACCCGTTATCCAGAAAGCTCCGAATTACTGAATGGCTGTCTCCCATCAACTCCATTATAATGAAATAATCCAAATCTTTAAAAATTATTTCCTTTTTCCCCTTAAAAATAAAACAGTAGCTTGTACTTGATCCCAACTAAGATATAATTAATCCTTATTGGAAGCAAAACCAGCCTACTTGGTTTATTTAATGTTTACATGATTTTCTAGTAGACTAAGGGTAGGACTACACAGACGTTTTCTGCGCGATCCGAAGCGCTGCAACAAAACGCCTGCGACAAATTGCATGCGACGGAGATAAGGTAAGTGAATGCATTGTAGGATTAAGACACAGCATTGATCCCACGCGACACGACTGTCGGATGCAGAAGCTGAACACTGCATCTGCATCCGACAGTCGTGTCGCATTGGATCAATGCTGAGACTTCATCCGACTTTAACTTACCTTATTTCCGCCGCATTGCAATTTGTTGCAGGCGTTTTGCCGCAGCTCATCGGATCATGCCGAAAACGTCCATGAAGTCTTGAGCATTGTGGATAACAGGTCCCATAGCTGTGTGTTTACAATCACTGGGTAGTACCTATCTTTTGGCACCCCCTAGTGATTGTTGCATTTCCTTCTCCTTGAATTTCACCAAAGCAAATGATTTGTAGGACTTTTGTTGTATCCAAACTGCTTCTTGGTTTAAATAATTTTAATGTGTGTAATGTTAAACCTGGAAGGCAGAATTCTACACCACTCATTGATTTAACAACGTACGCCATACTGAGCAACGCTTTGATCCAAAATGCCGCCCTGACAAAGTATCTGGTGCCATTTATCCTGGAAAAACAAGCCCAACATTAACAAACAGCCAAAGCCTGCATTTTTATTAGCATGGAGGGAAGGAAATTACAAGCACAACTTTTAGAAAATAACACTAATTCTGATAATAACTCTCTAGCAGAGTACAAAGCACCCAGCAGCACAGGGGTTAATGTGAATCACGTGAGAATCCAGTAGCCTCTTCCATGTACTGAAAACCCACAAAACTCTATAAACCAGCTTTCAGCAACAAGTTTGACCCCTCACTTTCCTGGCCACGCCTCCCAGCAGTAATGACCTTACCTGAGCATAAGCGTACAGAAAGAACTGGCAGCAAGAGACACTACCTGACTGACATACCTGGTAATATCAGGTGCTATGGCTCCAGTAGACTCCCATGTTACCGGCTGCAGCCTGTTACACTGCGTGGACACAGTACGGAGGAATGTGGGAGGGGACCCAAGGGACGTTCACCTGCGTCTCTCTGGATCAAGTGACATATGGGGACATGGGCGGGGAGAGGAGTGGGCGGGCTGAAGGACTAATAGGTGCTTTGTTGTGTTTACCTGAGACTTTATCTTGTGGTATGGGCTACAATGTGCAGGTACTGGATGAAAGGAAGCATATAAGAGAGGCAGGTGGGAAGAGTCCATAGCAGGGGAGGGGAGGATACAGTCAGAGACAGGGTAATGCCTAAAGGCAGTTAATATGAACACATGACATGTAGCTCTAGTGCAGCGACAGCTCGTTATTATTCGACTTCTCGGTTTATAAAGTACTGACGAAAGCAGACATGTCCAAAGTGCAGCCCGTTTTCAAATTTACACCTGCACTCAGCCTCTATCATGAAATTAATAATAATGAGGCCCCCCAGCACAGTGCGATCAGGAATCCCATAGCAGTCATATTAAGGCACATTAGTGAAATGATCTGGCACTTGGTCTATACTGCTGCCTATGTGCTGAAGGTGTTAGCAATAGACACGTACTGGCACACAGAGACGCGCTGTTTTCGCATACTTCTTTAGGGCAGAAAGTGCAATAGACGTACTGACGTGCCAGTACAGTGAACTAAAGAAGTATGGCTTCACGTAAAATTAGAAGTTTCCTATCAGCTTTATTTATGCTAAAAATTGATAGCTATTAACTGGAAGGATACCGCAGCACCCACAAAGAAGCAATGGATCACTATGATAAATAACAATATTCCCATGTACAAACTAACGTACTTAAAAAGAGGTTGCCCGGCTAAATTTGATGCTATATGGAATGATTGGGTGGACAAACATCTCCCCTAGAAGCAGGGAGATGAGTAGATTCAAATGGATGTTTGATATTTCTAAGAGATTTCCATGGGTAAAGATAGTAATATACCTCTTGGTTTGGGTTATGGTTGGCAGCCAGTTAGGGTTAGGTTGGGGGAAACACCTGAGGGATGTTAAGTGCATATACAGGCAAATAAACAATGTATGTAAATTCAAGGCTTAAGGTGAAACCCTACAGATGCATTGACAAGTTATACCAGAGTTATTTTTTCAATGTATACCCATCTCAAGCTTTGAAATCTGTAAAATGAATGTCGATGATTGAAGAACACTGTTATTTGAATATGTCAACGTTTATTGAGCATGAACACTGTTGTATGTGCACTGGGAAAATTTCAATAAAAATAATTGTTAAAAAAAAAAAGAAGTATGGCTTCACTACAATCCAGTACGTGTCTATTGCTAACACCTTCAGCACACAGGCAGCAGTATACACCAAGTGGCAGATCATTTCACTAATGTGCCCAAATATTACTGCTACGATTACTTGATTCCTGTAATTTAATGTTCATGGTTCAAAGAATGTCGGGCTGAACGGTCGGCCCCCACACATTTTCACCTCACCAAATCTGGCCCTCGTTGCAAAAAGTTTGGGCACCCCTAGACTAAAGTATTGTTTGGAGGCATAAAGAGTTAGCATTCCCTATCGTGGGAAAATCCCCTGTTCCGTAACCATGCCCTGTCCCCACTGGCCGAGGGGTGCTGAATGCCCTATTTTATAAAAGTGTAGGGTGCCCCTTTTTTTTTCTACGTGACTCTGTTAATGGGGGGCTAGAAGAAGGAGGTCTCAGTAAGAGAAGCCAGGCAGCACACCTTAGCGTTAATCGAGAAAGGGGACTTTGCAAGTGCCTGTGGTTGTATAATAGATTCCATACCTTTAGTTACTTTATTCTAAATTTCTTCAAAATACTAGTCCCACCCATCTGTTCCACTTCCTGCTGCCTCTTTTCCCAGGCTAACCTGATAGGAAACTGAAGCCTGTCTTTGCTTGTGTGACTGCAGAGCTGTGGTTGGCTGTCCTCTCCTACTGTGCTTCTGGTAGGGACCTTTAGGACACACCCACCCAGGCCATGACTTACAATCTGTGGGTTCTGGCAAATGCCAGAGGGGCTGCCATAAGATGCCATAGAAAGGCACTATTTAGTGGGCTAGTGAGTAGCTGATTGGGCCTCTCTATATTGGATTGCCAGGGCCTATTTTGACTTCCAGTCCAGACCTGCACCCACCCCATATTTGAAACAGGGACCAGTGATTATCTATAGGGAGCTCCAATAAAGGGACCATTTTTATTATTTACTATTGCCTACAAAATTAGACAATTATGCATGTTTATCCTATATGTCTGCTTTAAAGCAGGGGTGTCCAACCACCGGCCCAGGATGGAGATCGATGTGGCCCAGCTTGAAACGATCGGTTGAGTATATACTTCCGGGAATCAAAGAAACGTCACGCACAACATCACGGATCGATCCCTAACCTATCTTTTACTTGCTGGCTCTTACTTGCTGGCATCTAGCGCTTCTCAATGCACGGTGGTGCATACGCTGAAGGAATCGGCGCATCCAGACGTCGACGTCACCAACGTCACGTTCTTCAGTGAACAGCAGACAGAGGAGGAGAGCTGGGCTGGCGCGTTAGTGTGGCACGCAATGAAGAGAACTGCTGCTGAAAACCGGAGGACTGCGGACCTTATTCTGATGCTTCCTGGTTTGTGCTGGCATACATTTGGGGCAATTTTTATGGCTGGCTGCTGGCACAGATTTGGTGGCAGTTTTTATGGCTGGCACAGTTACAGATTTGGAGGCAATTTTTATGTCTACACAGGTACAGATTTAGGGGCAATTTTTATGGCTGCCACAGTTACAGATTTGGGGCAATTTTTATGGCTGGCACGGGTACATATTTTGGGGCAATATTTATGGCTAGCTGCTGTCATTGTGTTATTGTTTTTTTTGTCCAGACACATTACCACCTCAGTCTGTCGTCTTGTTACGAATAGGCTTACTATGCGAGGTTGTAACAATGTGGTGACCTACGGAGGAGGGGGACTGCCCATTGCCCAATTAGTAATCAATCCGGAAGAAGGTTGCTCTATATTTGTCCCATATTCCAGTGTATAGCTCATTCTGGTTATCCAGCTGGTATTGTAGTTAATTTCTGTATATTTCCTTTATTTTTAGAAATCAAAAGTGCTATGTATTTCATGTGCGGCCCCAGAAAATATTTCTCCTTCGAATGTGGCCCAGGGAAGCCAAAAGGTTGGACACCCCTGCTTTAAAGGATTGGTCTTGCTCATTGTACAGAAGACATAAGGTGGCCATACACGGATAGATCCGCTCGTTTGGCGATGTCGCCAAACGAGCGGATCTCCCTCCGATATGCCCACCTTGAGGTGGGCAATATCGGGCTGATCCAATCGTGGGCCCTAGGGCCCAACGATCGGATCGTTCACGTTCGCAAATGGGCGGTCGGATCGCGGGACCGCATCAACGAACAGATGCGGCCGCGATCCGACGGGATTTTTAACCCCATCCGATCGAGATCTGGCCGACTTTCGGACAGATCTCGATCGGGGAAGCCCGTCGGGGGCCCCCATACACGGGCCAATAAGCTGCCGACTCGGTCTGTCGGCAGCTTTTATCGGCCCGTGTATGGCCACCTATAGAGATAAGGTTGCCACCCGTGTGGGTTTCAACTGGACATCTTAGTTTTTCAAAGGGCTGTCCATTCAAAACTTTTTTCGAAAACTGGACAGAAATCCAGCCAGTTGCAAGTGATGTAATGACCTTGACCCGGCGTCATAACTCCACCAACATCCTGTCCGCCTCTGATGTCATCATGCCCGCCCTAATGCTATCTGCCCCTTTATCTAAACCCTTTATTTGGGTTTAGCTGCCAGCAAAGGCTGCTACCCTAGCTGTGATGCCGGTTGCCTGGTGATCTGCTATACTAATTAAGTACCTTTATCTTGTCTTTTCCTGATTATAAAATTATAAGAACCACCAACATCAAAGATTTCTTTTGTAAATGTGTATGTATGAGAGTTACAGTTCAGCTTGGAGACCCTTTACCTCCATTATTTCTGCAAGGGCCTCATGTAGCAGTGCTCTACCTGGGGAGCAGCAGAAGTTAAAACAACCCAGTACTATAATGTTGTGCTATCAATTGCACAAGGGTTTTTACTTAGTACTGCAGTGAATAATGTTTCCAGATAATACAAATCATGTTAAAATCTGCCCCATGAGGCAATGATTAATGAGCAATTTTAGTATATATTGGTAAAACAGGAAAACCTCTAAATATTGCCCTAAAATGTATTTGCTGTGGGGCCCAGTAACATCTAATTACTCCACTGCCCCAGTTTATTAAAATATACCTTTGTTTTAAAGTCTGAATGGCAGCTAGAAGCAATATTAGGCTACTATAACAAAGATAGAAATCAACAGTGCTGAGTAAACAACGCTGTAGCATTGACCAGCTGTCAGGTTGAACTTGACCAGCTGTAAATAATAAAAATAATAATGAAAAATCTTCGCACAGTCTCAATCTTAAATACTGTGTAACTGTTACCAAAAAAAAAAGGTGTTAATACCACATTTTGACCAAATTATATAAGCTCACGCTCCATGGCATGCCTCCTCATTATACTTAAGCCTATACTGCCTTTTAGTATTCAAAATCTGTATTGCATTTATCATTGGACCCAAAGTAAACAGTGTGACTGTGTAGCAAGTAGGGATGCACCGAATCCAGGATTCGGTTCGGGATTCGGCCAGGATTCGGCCTTTTTCAGCAGGATTCGGCGGAATCCTTCTGCCTGGCCGAACCGAATCCGAATCCTAATTTGCATATGCAAATTAGGGGCAGGGAGGGAAATTGCGTGACTTTTTGTCAGAAAACAAGGAAGTAAAAATGTTTTCCCCTTCCCATCCCTAATTTGCATATGCAAATTAGGGTTCGGATTCGGTTCGGTATTCGGCCGAATCCTTCGTGAAGGATTCGGGGGTTCGGCCGAATCCAAAAAAGTGGATTCGGTGCATCCCTAGTAGCAAGACTATATTGCACATACTTCTTGTACTTCTTGTTATGCTTTTTTTTCTTCTTTTAAGCAGAAAATGTGATGTCCAATATGTCATTTCTGCTTTGTGGATGGGAACCCTGTTGACTGTTATACTGGGGAGAATATTTTGCCAAAAGGTACCGGATAAAATGGAATGCAGGGAAAAGTATGTACCTCACATGGTAGCAGGTACACTTAAACCATTGGTGCCAACAGTTATGTAATGGGACAAAAACTAAGAATGGCATCACTATTATGCATTGAAACATACTTTTCAAACAGATTTTTTTATATTTAATTTTGAAATTTGACATGGGGCTAGATTTATTAGATTCCTGGTGTCCTTAGTCATGTGACTTGTGCTCACTTTTTTCTGTTGCACTGCAAGTTGGAGTGATATCACCCACTCCCTTTCCCCCTAGCATCAAGAGAACAATGAGAAGGCAACCAGATAACAACTGCATTGGAGCTGTCTGATTCTTGTCTTGAAATTGGTCACTACATGGCATGGCATGAATTGTTTTGTCACAATCAGTCTTTAGCCATGTTAGGAGAGACAAAACTTGGAGTGTTGAACCTTTTTTGTGTTCAGCATGCCTTCTGTTTGTAACATGTAACAGAATGCTAACAATACTTTTATGGATTTAGATCATAATTGGACAACCATCACTAAAAGAAGACCTCACATTAATTAAAGTATGGGCACTCCTGAGCTGCAGTGCTACCTTCTACCATATGACCCCTGTGTTAGAGAGTGCTACAAAAACTTATAAACTTATTGGCCAGGTAAAACCACTCTTCTCTACACAGTATCGCTAGTTTCTTTGCACAATGGAGGGTGCAGCAGGTTGATGTTGATGTCATGTCTAGTGAAATTTAACCTGAGAGAAAGTAGTCTGGTAACATAGATACTGATCCATTCAGGGGAATTGCAACCTGACCCGTTAAAATTTAACCTCATATTATTACTCTGCATTCCTGTGTAATCAGAAGTTCATCAGCACAATGATCATATGAATCTCTTCATGTGTATTAGACAAATACAGATCTCATCTCTCTCTGCCCTAATGTACCCATGTATTCGACAGATACCAATCACTCACTCCCTGCTCACATCCCATCAGTACAGATATCATTTTCTTGCCTGCTTCACATACCCAGATTTTCTACCCTGTATCCCACCAGTATAGATCTCATAATTTACTAACACTTACCTCACTGATAGGTCAACCTTTTGGGGCCATACATGACTAAAGCTCCCCATAGACGCGACGATTCTTCTTGCCGACCAATCCTTCAAAATTATCGTGCGGTTAGTGGGATTCGGACGAACGACATCTGTTAGGAAATTGATCGGCCAAGTCAAAAAATCTTTGTCGGTCCCAGTGCAATCTATCTATGTTTGCAGGGCCAAGCAGGCAGCTCCCCTTTGTTTTCCTGGCAAATTTGTCTTTTTAGTTGATGGTCAATTTGTAAGATCGTTCTGAGAAAATCGTGGTCTCACGATGAGGATTGGATCTTTTAAAAATCTCAACATCTATGGCCAGCTTAAACGGATGCCTGTCTGCAGATCCTCTGTCACCACTATTCCTTCAGTGGGTGGTTTACTTTCCAAACACTTTGTATTCAGCCAATTTTTAAATAGTACACCAAAAGTAATAGGGATAATTTATTTACCTTAAGTGCAGTGAGCAATTTTGGATGAAATTGCCTTTTTCTATACTCACAATGCAACTCCTGGTTCAATTGCAGCTGAAATATCACACACTGCTGTGAGAACCCTGGAGCTATCACCATCTACCACCACCTGTGCCAATGGACATACTTACACTAAGGGGCAGATTTATCAAGGGTCGAATTGAAAATTCGCAATTCAAATCTCTTTTTATGGTCAAACCTGTCAAATTCGACTAGGAAGTTATTCAAATTTGATTTGAGTTTTTAAAAAATGTTAGAATTTTTCGATTTATCATACTTTAAGAACACAAATTTGACTATTTGCCACATAAGACCTGCCGAATTTCTGTTTAAGTCAATGGTAGTGGTCCAGGGATCAATTTTGAGTTGTTTGCAGCCTTCCTGACGTTTGAGTTTTTCCGGAGAAAAAACTCAAATCGAGTTTTTAAAATTCGGCCCACAACGGCCCAATACCAGACATAGGAAGAGCTTCCCTAATTTGAAATACAACATACTCAACCTACATGCACGACTGAGTATTCACTAGTAAGTTTGCACCTACCCCCTTCTTCCTGCAAATGTTTAATCTTTGTATGTTCTCCCCATGTCTGCTTTTTTTCTTCATATTCCACATTCCAAAATATACATGCTTATGAAGCCAGTCACATATGAAATTGGTGATGCTTTATTCAATTATTGGCCAAACTAAGCATACAGGAGACTGGTCATAATACATAGTAATTTTCCAAATTTTGAAAACTGAACAGCAGATGGCACTGCTGTTTTACAAGTTATTATATCAGCAGAGGAAACACATGCTAATATCTTGAAAAAAAATACATGTAAATGGATAAAGTGTTCAGCAGAACACTCTGATCATTTGTGTATTTATTTTAAGGGGTTGTATATTTTTTTAGTAACATATTTTCAGAACTAAACTATTCATGCCACAGACACAGGTAGGAGGGCTCCTTACTTGCCTGCAGCAGGGATCCAGGGAATGGTGCAGCGGCTGCAGGGAAATGCCAAGATAGCAGAACACACAGTAAACAACTGGGCCAAAGAATGAATCGCAGAGACCTTTCTGGGGGTTGTGCAGCAGAGGAATGCAGTACATTGGCAGCTCTAACACACTCCAGGTAGTGCCAAGAAATAAAGCTTCTGCATTGCTGACACCTCAGACATCTGCCTGCAAGCAAATAGCTATGTTTTGATTCAATCAGAATGAAAAAGAAAACAAAAGAGATAATTCAAAAATACTGACATACTACTAACGTCAGCTGTGATGAAGCAGGTATGTGTATAACCCTATTTGGATTGATCATAGGTACACAGTGAATGACACAACAAATGCTGAAATGTTTTTTCAAACGAAACCACTTCAACCACTTGTGAATCTCTTGACTATTCAGAAGTAAATTATCGCCCACTACAAGGTATGACTGCCCTCTAGTGTGCAAAAAGCAAAATTAAAACATTGGTTATCACTTAAAGGAACAGTAACTTCAAAAAATAAAAGTGTTTTAAAGTAATGAAAATATAATGCAGTGTTGCCCTGCACTGGTAAAACTGCTGTGTTTGCTTAAGAACACTACTATTGTTTATATAAATAAGCTGCTGGGTTGCAATGGGGGCAGCCATTCAAAGGAGAAAAGGCACAGGTTACACAGCAGATAGCAAATAAGCTCTGTCTGTCTAATGGTGTTATCTGTTATCCATTAGTTAACCTGTGCCATATAGCCGTTTTTCAATTTCCGCTCCACAGCAGCTTGTTTATATGAACTATAGTAGTGTTTCTGAAGCAAAAACATCAGTTTTACCAGTGCAGGGCAACACTACATGATATTTTCATTACTTTAAAACAGTTACATTTTTTGACGTTACTGTTCTTTTAAAGTGGACCTGTCACCCAGACATAAAAATCTGTATAATAAAAATAAATTTAAAATTAAGCAAGAAATCCCAATTCTTTTTTTATTTAAGCATTGATAGCTGTTGTAAACTCATTTAAAAATCTCAGCTGTCAATCAAATACTGCTTGCCCCTCATCTTTGCCTAGGCACAGAGGCGGGGCAGGCAGTTACTTTCACTTTACATTCAGCACTTCCTAGATGTCAGTGCTCCCCCCACATTCCCCCAGTTCTCTTAACCATTTAATTGTGTAGACAGTGCATGGGGATGGACATCAGGTCCCCCATTCTGGTGCACAAACAAGATTCTGCAAGGCTTGTCTTAATAACAGTGTCCACAAAATGGCTCCTGTCTGCTTGCTATAATTATAAGGTTCCCAGACAGAAGGAAACAAGATTCAAATAATTTACAGTGTAAAATTAAAGTTCATTTTGCTTGACTAACATTATAAAATATGATTTTTGAATAATTTTTGTTGGGCGACGGGTCCCCTTTAATAAACAGAGAGCCTAGGTAACACAGTTTGCTGTGAGAAAAGCTTCATGACCACCCTAAATCACATTCAGTTATACTGCCAGCAGCTAATCCAGAAAACATAGTCAAACAACATATGTTGTTTGCAGTCCATGGTGAATTACTTTTTAAAAAGACTGGGGAGAGTAGGAATCACAGGTGCTGCATGGAAATTCTTGCCATGACTTTCTGCACAGTAGGTCCTTACAAGCTTAAAGGAAAAATATACTCCCAAGATGAATACTTAAGCAACAGATATCAAATTAAGTGGCATATCAAAGAATCTTACCAAACTGGAATATTTATTTAAGTACATATTGGCCTTGCCTTGAACCACCATTTTGTGATGGTCTGTGTGCTGCCTCAGAGATCACCTGACCAGAAATACTAAAAGCTCTGACTGTAACAGGAAGAAGTGTGTAAGCAAAAGACAGAACTTTGTCTGTTAATTGGCTCATGTGACCTAACATATTTGTTTTGTTTGTGTGCACCATGATTCCTAGGGTACCAGGGGGCAGCCCTTTTTTTTAAATTGGCTATTTTCTATTTATGATTGCCGAATGGCACATACTACTAAAAAAGTATATTATTATGAAAATGGTTTATTTAGATGAAGCAGGGTTTTACATATGAGCTGTTTATGCGATATAATATAGAGATCTACATTGTTGGGAGTGTAGTTTTCACCAAGCACCATCATTGTGTGTGACATTCTTTGTGAGAGAGAGCCTCTTTGTGTTCAGAACAATGTTGTCCACCTGTCTCTGCTGCTAATGTTAATGAATGGAACAATGACAGACAGACCTCTGCTCTAAAAAAAATGCGTGCTTAAGTGAAGGGCAGTGCTGATCAAAAACATCCTGTGCCATAAGCCTTAGAATCTTCTTTCACTTTTCTTGAGGTGAAGTTCCCGTTTAAATTTAGTAACCTTTTGTACTTTTTCCATTTCAAAAATATCTTTCTTGGTCACGGAACATGACTGAATACAGAGCAGTTTTACCAGAGTAAAAGAAGACAGAGCATATCTAAAATCTGACATACTTGTTTCAGATTTAGTCACACATGTTAATCTTAAACTGTCCCTGATAATTATAATACTGTTGCTATATTACAGTAGGTGGTTTCTTTGCCAGCAGAGAAAATTACAATAACACCCAATGCTGCAATGTGTGCCTTAAGTTTTATGAATGACATACACTTGTCCCTTGTTAATTGAATTAGTTTAAGGATTAAAATAATCTAATGCACTAAAGGAAACTGAAATGTAT
Organism: Xenopus laevis; assembly: GCF_017654675.1. Classification (NCBI taxonomy): domain Eukaryota; kingdom Metazoa; phylum Chordata; class Amphibia; order Anura; family Pipidae; genus Xenopus; species Xenopus laevis. The sequence goes on from NC_054388.1 coordinate 77,177,753, forward strand.
ATTTTAGTATGCTATAGAGGGTGACATCCTTAATGTATAGGTATATAATCTATACCTTGAAATGTTTGAAACTTTTCTGGATAGGGGGTATTTCTGTAAATTGGATCACCATACATTAAGTCTGCTAAAACAACATTTAAACATTAAATAAACCCAATACAAATGTCTTGCCACCAATTTGGATGCATGTCGTTTAATTATCATAAAGTACATAAAGTAATGATTTATTATTACAGAGAAGAGTAAATAATTTATTTTTAAAAATTGGAATTATTTGCTTATAATGGTCTTTGTGGGAGAGACCAGTCCTGTAATTTGAAGCTTTCTGGATATCGGGTTTGAGAATAAGGGATCTCATGCCTGTATTTTTATTAATATGGGTTTTGCATTGTTCAAACTGTTCTGTTCAGCTGCTTGTCTGGTTGCTGGGATTCAAACACAGGCAGTGATAAGTACGATTAACTATTTATAAATTGTAGAAAGTGTGACCAGAGAGATGGCTTGACTGGTAAAAGGGTAGAACATGAAGAATTTGGACAAAGAACAGCTGTAACTTTAACAAGGGAGGGACATTGAATGCTGTTGCTTTAGCCCCTTGAGATGCAGATTGAGCCCTGATTACAGGAAATGGCAACAAGGGAGATTCTCAGCGTTCCGCTGCCCCAGGACTTCCAGTAGGCCATTGCCATGTGCCATTTTCCTAAATAGTGGGCAGTAGAAAGCAGTCCCCAGTATTAATTACTTATTGCTAATTACTCCTGCCCCACATTGTTAGTTTCTAATGAATAGAAAATTCAGCCCCATACCTTGGTAGTACACATTTAGCTGCCAGCACCATCATTGCAGGCTCCCCATCTCCCCCTTAGTTATGCCCCTATCTACAATATTATCTGGATTAAAACTATTATGCTGAATGATGGGCCTAAGAAGGTAGGGGAATCTGTAAGACAGAAAGAAAGCAATGCATGCAGTACGTGCAAATTACATTTTCTTTCACTGTGAAAATAAATAGAGGTGGAGTTCCCTTTTAAATTTAGTAACCTTTTGTACTTTTTTCCATTTCAAAAATATCTTTCTTGGTATTCAGAACATGAGTGCATATAGATCAGTTTTGCCAGAGTATTAAGTCATAGGAAGATGGAGCATATCTAAATTCTGATATACGTGTTTCAGTTTCAGTCACAGCTGGTAATAATAAACTGCCCTTGATAACTTTAATACTATTTTTTATACTAGACAGCCGGCAGAGAAAATGCAATACTGCCTGATACTGCCCAGTGTGTGTGGTAAGTGACATGAATGACAGACCTGTCTCTGCACACAAAACATTCACATGTGTATTTTTTTAAAATCTTCCCCCGTCTGCATTGTGACCGCACATGGGGTGGCTCTGACAGCGGAGAAAACGCCTATTGTGACATTAGCCTCAGGGCTTTTTTAGAGTAGATAGCACTGCTGCACTGTTCCCCAGTCCTGACCAAGCAAAAGAGAGGTAAGTAGGGGTAGTGACAGGGTGATAATGGACAGCATTGCATTTGCCACCTCAAGCTGCAAGAGGGCCAGAATCATGCTTACAGCCATACTGACATTCAAGAGGAAAACACAGCAACTCAGTGTGGCTCACAGAACTCTTTTGTAATATGTTTCATGCCAAGGGAGAGAAATAGACACAGCGTTACATTTATTTTACCTGCAGGTAAAGTTGCTGTGCTGTAACTTTGTAATCAGCTTGAAAAAGGAACTAAAATGTTATCAACGCTTGCAATAATTATATTAGTTAGTCAATAAAGGTATCACTTTCATACCACTTTTATTATTTTTTTATTTCAAAAGGGTTGCCCTGTAAAATATATTTTACCTATAGACTTCATAGCATAGACACACACAGAAAAAGTAACAACTTACCATATGAACAGTATTTCATAAATAACTACAGTTAAGAGAATAGAATTAATTAAAGTGCTGATCTGGGTATGTTCAATAGAGTTTCCACATGGTAATAGGCTGAAGCCACCCTGCTCTGCCTCCAGATTTGACTGCTATCTCGACAGCGGACAGGGGAATTATTTTTCTATTTTTGTTTGTTTATAGGCACCCATAAAACAATGAATACAGTCCTGCTTTCTACTATAAGCCACAAGCCGGAGATGATTAAATCAGTGAGACTAGTGTTTTGGCAGTTTCTCTCCTGTAAAAGCTAATGGTGAGAAGGATCAAGCCTGTGACTGAGACCAATGCCCAGGTTAGGATAGACTCTTCCCAAGAAATGCTACTATGCAGGAAGCCTATGGAAAAATGCACTATATATCAATCGTTAGGACCATCATATGGGGTTTTCCTTGATGTGGTATGGTTGCTTGTGAATTTTATGATCATAACTTTGTAACTAAAAAAAACACATTTTTAAAAGATATAGCTCATGCTCAGAGTGAAAGAGTAAAACAAGACCAGGGACCATCTGCATTGATCAATCTCCTCTCTTTTGTATGAAAGAACAAACTTAGACAGCAATAGAATAAAATGCAATATTTGTAAGACAAGTAAAATGTAATGAAATATTTTATATTCAGGTGTTATAAGTAGATTTGCTGTGAAAAGTTGACAGCAATGAGCTTACCACAAAAATAAGCCACTTTTATTTTAGTTTGACGTTTGTTTTTTTATGCACAGAGATGAAATCAATAACTAATCATCAACCTAATTATAAGAAATGTCTCTGTGTTCTAGTGCAGAAAATACTGTAGAGTTGACAGTTTCATTTTTTTGGTTGAAAGGTGGAAAATATTATCAAACTGCCGGCAGTGGCTTTTATATGCAAATCAAACCCTACCAAGGACAGGTACTCTGATAGCTGCTTTACCCACAATACAAGTCTTGCTCTACTAAGAGTTTTTACACGTCAGCAGAGTTCGATGTCAGCATTTATTAGTCAATCATATTCTTCCTACCGAGTCATTTACAAGAAGTAACCTGCCTTTGCACAGAAATGAACTTTTGTGTCTTTGTGCCTCTTACATATATATATAGTACAGTCATCTTATATTTTTAATTCATTCATGTAATCATAGTAATATTCATCTCCTTAGGACCAATGGAACTATTGATTTCTATGAATATGAATGGAGTGAAGCCTAATAGAGTTTCAACTGTCAGAGAAGTAAAAGTCATCAGGCTGAAAATCAGTGCAAGCAGCAAATTGCAAATTGTGACAGCGGGAGAGAGCAAGCAGCAATAATTTTGGCTAGAGCAAGTCATGAGACTGTTATTATAGTGGCCTTTCAATAACCAAAAACATTTGGGACAGTAAAGATTCCTTGGTCACATGTGTCTCAAGGGGCTCTGTTTGGAAAGCCCTGCTGGCTAAGATAAAATATATTAGTTGTATTCGTACTGCACTGTAGGAAGCAGTAATGGCATATATATAAACTTATTATCATCGTGCCACTGGATGCAACCAAACAACCCTATAAACATGAGAGCAGAGAATGACTGTTTCTCCATATGGTGTCCATGCTAGGATATTAATATCTGTATTAATGTCCTAAATTATTATTATTACAGTTGTTATTATATATTTATAAAGTGCCAATATATTTCACAATGCTGTACAATAGATACAGAGTAGACGGGGTAAAGACGACCCTGCTCAACAGACCTTACAATCTTAAAATAATAAGACAGGAGTTGTATTCCTCTGTATATACACTCTGAGGAAGTGCCGTAGGGCATGAAACGCGTCAGTGGTGATTATCATGCACTGCACCAAAACTAACAAATTTTAATGGAACCAATAAAGTAATATATTTTATAAATTTGAAATCGTGTTGAATATATCCGCATTTATGATGTAGGAAGTAGTTCCGAAGCCAGGAACCTGGATCCTAAGACACGTGACCTCTGGAGCCAATCGGAGATCCCTTCACTGATGTGAATGTTGTATTCCATCTGATCAATGATCTTTATTCCTGACAAACTTTTAACTCCTATGCTGGTCAATTCATAATTCAGGAGTCAACGATAATACATTATACAGCTTTTGAAAACTTGCTGATCCTTCTTTTTCCCCAACCCTGAATCAAGGTCCTCACCTCAGACTAACTTGTTGATATATGGGTTCATATTCAAAATCAGTACTTATTCCTGATGCTGCTCAATAATCCACTTAGTTTGATAGATTTACTAATATAGGTGTAGGATATATTATTTGGAATGCTTGGGACCTTGGGTTTTCTGGATAAAAAAATGCAAAAAAAAACGTTTAAATATGTAATAAACTTAAGAAGATTTTGTTACCACCAATACTGATCCATGCAGCTTTATAACCATCAAGTACAAAGTGCAGGTATGGAATCTGTTATCCAGAAAGCTTCAAATAATGGGAAGGCCATATGCCTTACACTCCATTTTAATCAAATAATTCAAATAATTCAAATAATAAAATAATTCATTTTCTTCAAAATTATTTCTTTTGTCTCTGTAATAATAAAACAGTGCCTTGTACCTGATCTCAACAAAGATATAATTAATCCTTATCCAATCTAAAACAATCCTATTCGATTTAATTAATGCTGATTTTTTTTTTGTAGACTTAAGATATTACATCCACATTACAGAAAGACCACTTATCTGGAAAACCCCAGATCCTGAGCTTTTAGGACAGGTCTCATGCCTGTACTGATTTATTGTTGCAGGGAAAAAGAGTTAATTTTTTAAAATTAGAATTATATGCTTAAACCAATGGAGTTACTAGATATAATTGGGCCCCACACCAAATTATTTTTAAGGCCCGTCAAAAAAGAGATTGACCTGTTTTACTAATATTTATTGAAATTGTATATGAATTAAGACCTTTTGGGGCCCCTATAACTCCTGGACCCACTGCAGCAGCAGGGTCTACTTCCTCTTTAGTTATGCCCCTGAAATGAACTCTTTGGGAGATGACCTTTCTATAATTCTGAGATATTGGAATAATTGGTTTCTGGATAAGGGATCTAATACAAAGCGGGTGCGGGTGCTCCCACAACCCCCCTTTTGTATTAGATCCCTTATCTAGAAACCAATTATTCCAATATCTCAGAATTATAGAAAGGTCATCTCCCAAAGAGTTCATTTCAGGGGCGTAACTAAAGAGGAAGTAGACCCTGCGGCTGCAGGGGGTCCAGGAGGTCCAAGTTAGGGGCCGCCATATGGGGTTTACCTTGACGTGGTATGGTGGCTTTTCAACTTTATGATAATTACATTGTAACTAAAAACCCCTGTCTTTTTGAACACATGCATTTGCATTTCTACTGAATTACTTAAACAGGGGCCCACGGAATGTGCACTGACCCATTTGGTTATGTCAGTAGCACTTCCCTTATACTTATATACATTTCTACTTAGCAATGCGGGTGCTCCCACAACCCCCCTTTTGTATAAGGGATCTAATACCTGTATTATTTTAAAAATACACCCTTTTACAGAATAAAAAGAGGGACACCTTTGCATCTCTGAAAGTACTGGGATCAGTTTTAAACAGTATTTTAAAACCCGTTGATCCTTGACGTTGATGTCAGAATATGATTTCCAGGTCAGGAAATATCTAGATTTATTAATCTATTAAATCCTATTCCATTTCAGGTATGTGATTGCTTTTGAAACTTGTGTTCTGCCTGATGCATGTTAGGTTGTATCGAGTGAACTTGAATACATTCACATTATATGCAACCCCCCCAATTAACCCCATTTAGAAGGTACAGACCTAAACTGTAGTCTGGCAAAGGGGCAGGATTTAAATGGGTGAAGTAGATTGGGGCATGTCTGGGTGTAACTTGGAGTGAACAGGTAGATTACAGAACAAGAAGAAAATAGTTATGCTTTCATCTCATAATGGGCCAGATAACTTCAATGAGAAACACTTATCCCATTGCTTATTACATGGAAACTCAATTGTGCCAGGAGCCCAGCGGCATGGCTTTCTACCTCTCTGTCTGCTGGTCCCCAGTATTTGTGCTGGCCACATCACTTTTGGGAGACTGTGGACTCAGAATTTGTACTACTAGTTTGCTGTTGGTCTGTAAATGTACTTGGAAAAGGGACATCCATGGTCAGTGGACTTCCATCAGTAGAGTTATATTTATTGGGAAAATCAGAGATGGCACACATAGATGCAATGAATAATCAAAAGACTTTATTCCATCTGAATTTCACAGGTGTGAACAGTGGCACAATCTCTTATGCTAATGGTTTACTATGGCCTCTGGGGTCCTCCCTTCACATTAATCTCTTTACTGTGTTTTCTTCTGCAGTAACGTTATGTGGCATTTCCAGGACACTATTTCCACACAATAATAAAGCCTCTTCTTGTTTAAATAGTATTTAAACCATATGTTCAAAATCTAGCACCAGGGTTCATGTAGGCACACCCCTGCAAAAGCTGTCAGCACATTGTATGTCACTTTGTTTGTAATGTTATTGTATACAATAAATCAGTATTGGATAAATAAAGAAGAAGGCAAAATAAAAATCACTTTATTCATATTTATTGTTTTGGTGAGGAGTCAAGAAGTGCATACATGCAGTACTGTCAGTGCATTTTCATAGAAAACATAAAACATAGTGCAAACACATGAGTGCTCAAAGACTTTGCTGCTGTTAGTGGCAAACGTGATGACTCAAAATGCAGCATACAGTTATAGGGACAGTTCACTTGTTTCCTCCTTACTGTATAAGCCTTGCACACACAGCCTTGCAAATTGCAAGCATATGCCACTGCAAAAACACCTTCACTGACACACCAAAATGGCACACTAAATAAAAGGACTTAGCCAGAGCTGAACAAACAAGGGGTTTAGATGGATCAGTAATCTTTGCACTGAAAGATGAAATGTATAGAAAAATGAATGTACCAGGAAACATCTGTACTGGACTGGCAATGAGGCAGGTCCTTGTGAGCCTATTTACTCAGCTCCAGGCTAAATTATTTAGGTGCCAGAAACAGAAAACCCTTGGGGGCTTTTAAGGTTTAATCCAAAAATTGATTTTGTGCATAGAAAATACACTTAGGGGCCGATTCACTAAGCTCGAGTGAAGGATTCGAATGAAAAAAATTCGAATTTCGAAGTATTTTTTGGGTACTTCGACCATCGAATTGGTTAAATTCGTTCGAATACGAACGAAATCGAACGAATCGAACGAAAAATCGTTCCACTATTCGACCATTCGATAGTCGAAGTACTTTCCCTTTAAAAAAAACTTCGACCCCCTACTTCGGCAGATAAAACCTACCGAAGTCAATGTTAGCCTATGGGGAAGGTCCCCATAGGTTTGCTAACCTTTTTTTGATCGAAGGATTTTCCTTCGATCGTTGGATTAAAATCCTTCGAATCGTTCGATTCGAAGGATTTAATCGTTCGATCGAACGAAAAATCCTTCGATCGATCGAACGAACGTTTAGCGCTAAATCCTTCGACTTCGATATTCGAAGTCGAAGGATTTCAATTCGAGGGTCGAATTTCGAAGTATTTTTAACTTCGAAATTCGACCCTTAATGAATCTGCCCCTTAAATGTTAGCGAATTAGTTTACAAAACTGAAATAATGCAAATGTAACAACACATTAAAATGTATAAACACATCGTGCTTTATGTAACAATAGGAAGCAACGTTGAGATGATAGAAAACTCAAGCTAAATGATGCTAAACTGTGATACAGATGATGCATTTACATGAAAACGTTGACATAGAATTGCTCAGTATACATCTTACCATGACAACCCATTTACAGGCAACAGTTACAGCCATGGGTCTTAGAACATCACTCAGGCATTAGAAAGAACCCTGCAAAAAAAACTGCCAGGCATTTATGTACCAGAAATCAACAGTGTGCTTGATATTGCAGTTGATAGCAACCCACATCTGTTTGACAGCAAATGTTTAAATGTTTTCCGAGGGTTACTAGACCTAATACAAAGTTTACAACTTTATTACATTAAACCCTAAGCCTATTTATTAGTACCATGGGCTTATAACCTGAAATGAAAAGAATAGGAAAAAAAGAAGCTAAGTGAAGAAAGGTGGGAAAACTATGTAGAGAGTGAACCTGTGGTCTAGGTTTGGTCATCCCAGTCTGACAATGCTTGTAGAAGTTGAAATGAATTGTAATACAGAATGAATCATAACTAGTAGCATAATCACTGTACAGTGGAGAGGTTTGTCAAGACTGGTAGAATCTAAGTCATTAAAATGTCTTCTGTTGTTTTTCTTTGCAAAGGAAGTGCTAATAAAATGCATTCTGCAAAGTAAGGTAGATGTGGTAAGGTGAAATTAATGCAAGTCACCACATTTATTATTTGTATGATTGTATTATGTAAAGAAAACTAATATTCAGAGTAAAAACCTAGGTCAGACAGGGTTGCCCTTTATCCTTTTTTATCTACACACCTACACAATGTAAAAATCAGACTTACTGCAAACTGAAATATCCTAAATGCAGAAAAACAGTATGCATCAGAACTTAAAAGGTAGTATACTCCATTTACAACATTATTTTAATGAATTTGTGCTGAACATACTGCGTGTTTTTTTTTTCTAAAAAATAAATATCTATGGTTTTTATTATTTCTTACACTAAATGGCCAAATCAATCAAATCACACAGTCCAATGAAAAAAACCCTCCAGATAATGAGATGTTCCATATCTGAAAAACCTAACAAAGGCTACAGATGCGGACAAGAGGGTTTTGATTTTATGATTGTGCTTGTATGGACCAAAAGGATATCCTATGTGTATAGCTTGCTATGACCAGTGATGCACATAACGCCAGTTGAGTCATAGAAACCCTCATTACGTTGTAGTGCAACCCAGCCCAACCACTGTGAATATCACTAGAATTGCTTGCAGGCCAATCTAAAGGGGTGTTAACTTTTAGTATGTTATAGAATGGCTAATTCTTTAAATTGCCCTTCATTCTTTCTTTTCTATACTTTTTGAATTATCTGGGCCGAACGTTCAGATTACCCCAGATATAGCCCTGCCATTAGTGGCATATCGGGGAAAAGATCTGCTTGTTTGGCGATGTCACCAAACGAGCAGATCTTATAGTGTATGGCCACCTTAACTCAAAAACCATAAATAATTAAAAACAATTGTAAATTGTCAAAGAATTTCACCCTCTTACATCATAATAAAATGTAACAACCCTTTTAACTCTGAAAACTACAAATGCATTATTCACCACTGTAGCCTTGGGCTTACAGGTACTTCATTGGAAGATACAAGGTGGCAACCCTGAATTCTGAATATAAATGCTTGAATACTTATAGACTTGTGCAAGACCTGGGAAACAAACTATAGGGCCAAGGGTAATGAAGAGAGGCTGGGGGTTCAAACCTGAGAAAGCAAGGCATGAACTAAAGATGTCTAACCAGTGACCATTAAGGTGAAGATACACAGAGCACAGAGCTACTAGTAGCACTTACATGTCACAGTAATGAAAAAAAGAAAATATCCTGCCATGGAAAATGCTGAGAATTGTCTCTGCTAAAAACTGATGACAATTGGCTGATCGCCATGTCATTAACTTCAATGACCTGTCCGGATTTTCAAACATTCCTGTCCGGATTTCCTAATTTGGAAATCTGGACAGGCAGTTTTCACCTGGACAGCCCTTCCAAAAACCATGCTTTTCGGGTGAAATCCAGACAGGTCGCAACCCTAGCCCTAAACTAAATTGTTAAGGCTCCACAAAATCTTTAAAAAATGACTCTAATGCTGCTATAAGAGCATTTTGAGGTATCATCATCAGCAAATATGAGTGTCTAATTACATTACATTCATTTATAACTATATTACTACAGACATATCTGGTGAGGCTGCTATGGCTCATCATATGGCTAAATTTGAAAGGATGCGTTGAACATGTAACGTTCAGTTGAAACGGATATAATAGGGCGAAAAGCCATTCCCTTGATCTGACTCCAACATCTTCTCATAATTTCCAATATTGAATTTCTTCCGTTGCTACAAAAAAAAAAAGAAATTTGCAGAAAAAAATGCATGTAGTTTCATGTAACATTATGACCTGTGTTATTTAGATATAGTCACTCTAAAGTCATTCTTTCATCTCTACCAATCACAATACCACATTGCTACAAGAAGGTTGGATAGATACTGAAGCTCCAGTCATAACTGTAACACCTTCCATTGTCAGATTCAATCACAGCTATTACTTTACAAGCCATGTGACATGATAAAGAAAGTAATAGCCAATCTAGTTCTTGTATTGGCCAAATCTTATTTGACATAATGAGCAATTACAGGCGTTGTTCACCTTTAAATTAACTTTTAGGAAGTGACATTCTGAGACAATTTGTAATTGGTTTTCATTTTTTATTATTTCTTCTTTTTGTGTTGTTATTTAGTTTTTTTATTCAGCAGCTCTCCAGTTTGCAATTTCAGCAATCTGGTTGCTAGGCTCCAAATTACCCTAGCAACTATGCATTGATTAGAATGAGAGACTGGAGTATGAATAGGAGAGGGCCTGAATGTAAGATGAATAATAAATAAATAGTAGCAAAAACTTATGTAGTATGTAGCCTTACAGAGCATTTGTTTTTATAGGGGGTCAATGAATGAAATCTGGAAAGAGTCAGAAGGCAAATAATTTAAAAAAACTATTTATAAAAATGAATAAATTAAAGTCAATTGAAAAGTTGCCATTATAAAACATACTAAAAGTTAACTTAATGGTGGGCCATCCCTTTGAAGAGTGAGTAATAAAATGGCTTTTGTGCACTGAATTCAGCTTATGCCTACATTTGCTCAGCAATGCAGTAAAAATTGATTGACAGCATCAATGACTAATAGTCTCAGTTCCATAAAGTATAGTGTTGGGCTTCTTCTGCACTTATGTTTAAGTTTTAAACCATATGCTAATTGTACAGTCATTACCTATAATGAATTTCTTTATTTAGAAAACCTACTGCAAAATACAAAATCACGGCCATATGTTAGTGACAATGTATTTATCTATTGTTTTCTAGAATATTTATAGCATCTTTACCTTTTCCATGTCAAGCTGCAAGGTTAGCGTCAATGCTGTATGTGACTGTTTTGTACAATATTCTGATATCAGCACCCCTGGCCTGAACCAATTGTGTGAAGTGGTTTGTAAAAATGTATACACTGGCAACATATTGTCATTATATGATAATATAAAAGGGGATAATATAATTATAGGTTCATTTTAGCTTCGAAACGTCTGTAAGAGAACAAAGAGCCATTTTTAAGGGGTAATGACCAATAATGACCTCAGGCATATAGTTAGTCATGGTTGAACCTATCTGCTCCCTGCAGCATATTTAAAACCTGGTAGGTGCCTTCACCTTTCCAGTTGTGTTGCCAGTACACCCAGTAGTAGTAGTAGTAGCGTTTAGCATTTCTCCTCACAGTGGGGAATGTACAGTGCAGCCACAACTCTACTGTACATTCCATGAGGCTGTTAAAGGAGAATGCAACCGTTAACTAAAAAAAACCTGACCCTCCTACCCTATGTAGACCCCCCCAGCCTACCTGCCCCCCCCCGGGAAAATGCCACTAACTTATTGCTTACCCCTCGGTGCAGATTCAGGGATCACAGTTCACGGCAGCGATCTTCCGGGTTTTTAGTAATCTGAGACTGGCGAAGCGGCTCATGCGTAGTTGGAGCAATTTCCCGGTTTGCGATAACTACGCGTGCGCCGAAATGGACGAAAATTGTTGAAGCGCCGGAAGAAGACACGAAGACCCGGAAGGTGGCTGCTGTAAACTCTGATGCCTGAATCTGCTCCGAGGGATAAGTAAAAAGTTTTTTGTTTTTTCAGTTAACGGTTGAATTCTCCTTTAAAGAGGCATATCTCTGTGAGATGTACTCCTCTGCATAAATAACATACACTTTGTACTACTAAAAACTAGGACAGAGGTCTATATCTACCAGAAAAAAAAGTATACATTTCCTTAAACCATGCAGTTTGTGAATATTTTTGTATGTTAGTATGCCTCTAAATAAGCAAGACAATGTTGGTTTTGCATAAGTGAACTGATGATACTGAAATATTGCTTTGATGGGACAGAAAGCTCCAATAATAAAACTTACCTTCCCACACAACAGGACAGCAGTGATAATCAGGCAGTACAAAAACAAAACGAAGCAGACAACCAGAAGAATCTTTTGATCAAGAATGGATTCGGGTGGCACCATTGATTGTGCACATTCAGACATAAGATCTAATAAAACACAATGTATTCATTAGTTTAAGATAAAGGCACCTATCCCAGCATTAAACTGTGCTAACTGGTGAATGCTGGAATGCTACCTGATTGCAATTAGCTGGTTTAGTCAATGCCAGATATTTTACTAGTCTATAGCTTTACATACTGACATAGGATTGACTAGTAAAGAGAAGTAACAAAATGGAACTACCACAAGCAACAGAAAAATGCTTGTCTCAACTTTAGGTAGAACATTCAGTACTGATATCAAAAGAAGAAATTCAAAAACAATCACCCACCACTGACATATATAAGAGTACCATTCCCTTCAGTTGTCCGATAGGGAGGTGGATACATGATGTCCAGTTTGCAGATGTACATTCCTGTGTCAGATATCTGCATCCCTGATACATGCAGAGTCACGTTGTTTGGACCAGGCTCCCCTTCACAATGTATGGCGTCACCAGTGGTAACTGATTCATAGTTTGTAGAGTAGCTGAAAGCACAAATCTCTTTCATTTGGTTACCCATTTTCCTTAAAAGCCTAAAACGCATCTCTTCAACCTTGGCACGTGTCCTGTAGTCACAGACAAGAGTGGCCTTTCCATGCCTGCTGGCCACAATTATGTCTGGCTGGGTCACCTTTAGGCCTGTGAAAAACATACTACATTAGAATTTATGTTTATTTTTAATGGATGCATATATCTATCTATATATATATAGATAGATAGATAGATAGATAGATAGATAGATAGATAGATAGATAGATAGTCACCATAGACATAGACAGTCTGACACCATAAATATAGGGGTTGGTGTTACAGCAAAGCTTTTTCAAAGCTGTTTGTGGTCAGCAATGAAAGCCTTGAGGTTAAGTTTGTCTTATTAACCATAGGGGTAAATGCAAAGGCTCAGTTAAATGTGCAAAGGCTCAGTTAAATTCATTTTCGCTAATTTAATTTTACAAAGTTCCATAATATGTTACCCAGTGAAAAATTGAAACATTCACTATATATTTGTTCTCTTATTATAACTGCAAATGTGAACTTTTACAGAAACAACCAGTTAAGGAAACATAGATTCAATTAATCTTGGAATAGCTTTGGGAAAATACAGCATTGGAATTCTGCGCAACAATTCAGTAAATGATTACAGGATTTCTCAATAAATGATTACAGGATTTCTCAATAAATGATTACAGGATTTCTTAATTGCCCAGTGTTGAGCCCAATACATACTATAATGACTTCTGTTTAAATCCAAATGTACTGTAAGTGATGAATGGTAGCTATGGAAAGAACATGGGTTATGAAATAGACAGAGATTATTGCACCCCTTGCTTGACAACATACCTGAGACTTTGGTAATTAGGCAGAAGATTCCAGTGATGAATGTTATTTTCAACATTGCTGTTCAACCAGTGATTCCAAAGTAATTTTCCTGTATGCTTTTAAAATATTCAACTATTTGTATCAATCAAATTTTCTATTTTTCCATCTATTATATACCCAACTGCCTTACAGTGAGGGTCACGCTAACAAGCTCTGTCTGGGCTCGACTGAAAATCTTAGTGGATATTGTGAATTCTGTTTCAGGTTCCACAAACACAGCATATATAACCTCAGATTCAAGTTCGAACCTAAAAGGCGCAGAAGGTTTATGTTTTGGTTTTACGAGAAAGGAAATGGTGGGTCGGAGAAGTTACGTGCACAAGTAACCACATCAAGAACTGCGAACTAGTTTGTGACCAAAACAAGCCTATCAGGGAATGGAAAAAGTTGATTTCACACTGTAGCATATTTGCCTATTATATTCTAGGAACCTTATTTCATGTGCCATGAAAATTATACTATTAACCCTTTCTCCTTTTAAGGCAAGAGTATATAGGTTTTATAAGGTGATACAATTTCAAAGCAAGAAATATTATTTATATTTCAATTTGCATACAAGGCCCCCAGTTTCAAAGCTGTCTGTATGAAACATTAATATTACAATTAAGAAAATGTGTAAGAAGGTTTCTCTTACTCTCCAGCAGTAGAAAACACATTTTCACCCTGAATGGTCAACTGATAGGATGATTTTAGTAGCTGCTTACCAGTATGAGAGATACAGGCTATGTTGTCACAATTAGCTACATGAATACCCATAGCAATTCAGTTAATAGTTTACTCCTTGGAGCATTAAAATAGAACAGAAATACAATGCTTTACCAAACACAGGAATATATTACTCTTGTGGAAGTTTAATAAGTAGCAATATGTAATACTATCATCTTGAAAGCTTGACATTTTTGCTTACTCAGTTAGCCAATTAAAAGGTATCACCTAAAAGTGGTTGTTCAACTTTGAGATAATGTTTAGTATGATATAGAGAGTGATATTCTGAGACAATTTGAATTTAGTTTTCCTGTTTTTTGTGTTTCCTTTTGGTTATTTTATTTATTCAGCATCTCTCCAGTTTGCAATTTCAAAAGTTTGGTTTCCAGGGTCCAAATTAGACAATCAACCATGCATTGATTTGAATAAATGACTGGAATATGAAGGAATAGGGAAGGCCTGAACAGAAAGATGAGTAATACAAATAGCAATAACAATAAATGTGTAGCTTTACAGAAAATGTGTTTTCTAGATGGAGTCAGTGACCCCCATTTCAAAGCTGGAAAGTGTCAGAAGAAGAAGGCAAATAATTCACAAAAACTATACAAAATAAATAATTATACACTATAAAATAATAAAAACATATTAGTGATAAAGACCAATTGAAAAGTTGCTTAGAACTGGCCATTTAATAACATTGCAAAGCATAATTAACTTAAAAGTGAACCATCCTTTTAAGCCTTTAACAGATCCATTTTTTGTATCTTATTCATTTTTGAACTTATCAGATAATTAAAAGGGGATATAAAAGTGTTTTTAAGGACAGAGTGAAACAGTTTTATAATTTATAATGCTCTGTTTACAGAGGGAAAGTGCCCAGATTCCAGTTCTTTGTCATTGATGTAAAATAGAATTAGTATTCCATATATATATATATATATATATATATATATATATATATATATATATATATATATATTGTAAGAGTTTGGGTAGCTGGGATCAGTTTTCCTGGGGTAACACAGCCCACGGCACAAGCACAACTCATGAGAGTATAGTCTCTTGCTGGCAGTTTATTGTCTCTTTTGGTGATTTCAGTCCCTCTCACACAGACAGCTTTCCTGTGTCTTTTTCCCAGCCAGGAACTCTCCACTCTGGCTTGAGCTGCCTGTTTAATTAACCACCTGAGTTACCTCAGGACAACTCAAAACACCCGGGCTGGACTAGCAGTCCCGGAACCACTCTGTTAGGAACCTGGGGCATAAATAAGCTCCGTCCTGGACTTTCCCAGGTATCCTAGTAGTGACCTCACAACATACCCCCCCTCCTTGTTTCAACCCAATGGTTGGAACAACTGAGGCCCAACAGGAATGAACCCGGGACAGGGCATCAACATTGCCCATTTCTGACCCGGGCCTATGTTTCACTGTGAAACAGTAGTCCTGCAGCGTGAGGAACCAACGATTCACTCGTCTATTGGTCTCCTTCTTTTGGGCCATCCATTTTAGAGGTGCATGGTCAGTAATAAGGTCAAATTTTCTGCCTAAGAGGTAATACCTTAAGGCATCTAGGGCCCATTTTATGGCCAAACACTCCTTTTCAATTGTGGCATACTTCCTCTCACAGTCATTGAGCTTCCTGCTTAAGTACACCACTGGATGCTCTTCCCCATTATAAAGCTGGGATAATACTGCCCCTAATCCCACATCTGATGCATCTGTCTGGACCACAAAGTCATTTGAAAAATCTGGGGAATACAAGACTGGTTGTGCACATAATGCATCTTTGAGGGCCTGAAAAGATTTTTCTGCCTCAGGGGACCACTTGACCATGACAGAGTTTTTTCCCTTTGTTAAGTCTGTTAAGGGAGCAGCCAAGGTGGCAAAATGAGGAATAAACCTCCTGTAGTAGCCAGTGATACCCAGAAAAGCTCGAACCTGCTTCTTATTAAGAGGGCGTGGCCACTGTTGAATGGCTGCTGTTTTATTTACCTGGGGTTTTACCACACCTCTGCCAATGGTGTAACCTAAATACTTGGCCTCCTCCAAACCAATGGCACATTTCTTGGGGTTGGCAGTAAGGCCTGCTTTACGGAGGGAATCCAACACAGCCTGAACTCTGTGCAGGTGAGACTCCCAATCTGTACTGTGTATCACCACATCATCTAAATATGCAGCCGCATACTGTTGGTGAGGTCTTAATATTCTATCCATGGCTCTTTGAAACGTGGCAGGGGCATTTTGTAGGCCAAAGGGCATTACTCTGTACTGGAAAGAACCGCCTGGAGTGACAAAAGCAGTTTTTTCCTTGGCCTGTTCCAATAATGGTATCTGCCAATACCCTTTTGTTAAATCTAATGTTGTCAGATAACGAGCAGTACCCAGCCTGTCTATGAGCTCGTCTACCCTAGGCATTGGGTAAGTGTCAAACTTTGATACTGAATTAAGCTTGCGAAAATCATTACAGAACCGCCAGCTACCATCTGGCTTAGGAACAAGAACAATCGGGCTAGACCAGTCACTATTGGACTCTTCAATTACCCCTAAGTCAAGCATTTTTGCCACTTCATCAGCCACAGCTTTTCGTCTAGCTTCGGGAATCCTATAGGGTTTGAGTTTAACACGCACTCCTGGCTCGGTTACAATCTCATGCTCAACAACGGGAGTCTTTCCTGGGAGGTCAGAGAAAGTATCCCTATTCCTCATTAAGAATTCTTTTACCTCCTGTTTTTGGGAGGTGGACAAAGTTTCTGCAATGGTAACCTCAGGGACCAGATGGGTCTCGTGAGTGTCCTTAAAAACAGCATAGGCTGGTACTGCAATTAATGATGCCCTGTCTTTTCAGGGTTTAAGTAAATTAACATGATAAATTTGTTCTGGCTTCCTCTTGCCAGGTTGGTGTACCTTGTAATTTACCTCCCCAACTCTCTCAATTATTTCAAAGGGTCCCTGCCATTTTGCAAGGAACTTACTCTCCACCGTGGGGACCAAAACTAGTACTCTGTCTCCAGGTGAAAAGACACGTATTTTAGCATTACGGTTGTATATCCTTTGTTGGGCAGCCTGGGCTTGGGCCAAGTTTTCTCTTACAATGGGCATAATTGAAGCAATTCTGTCTTGCATTTGTGATATGTGTTCAATTACACTCCTGTGGGGTGTCACTTCCCCTTCCCAGGTTTCCTTAGCTATGTCTAAGAGCCCCCTAGGATGTCTCCCATAGAGTAACTCAAATGGAGAATAACCTGTAGAGGATTGGGGAACTTCCCTAATAGCAAACATAAGATAGGGTAAAAGGCAATCCCAATCTTTCCCATCTTTGTCCACTACCTTTTTCAACATACTTTTTAGGGTCTTGTTAAAACGTTCCACAAGACCATCTGTCTGAGGGTGGTAGACAGAGGTTCGCAATTGTGAAATTTTAAACAATTTACAGAGTTCCTTAGTTACTCTGGACATGAAAGGGGTACCCTGATCGGTGAGGATTTATTTAGGGATCCCAACCCTACTGAACACATGAAGCAATTCTTTGGAAATGGTTTTAGCAGAAGTGTTGCGCAAAGGAATAGCTTCCGGATAGCGAGTGGCATAGTCCATGATCACTAAGATATATTGGTGACCCCGGGCAGATTTTAACAAAGGGCCCACCAGATCCATGGCTATTCGCTCAAAGGGTATTTCAATAATTGGTAATGGGATTAAGGGACTACGAAAATGTGGCCTTGGAGTGGAAATTTGGCAAACAGGACAGGACT